>NW_011888922.1:1550144-1565499 GCF_000151845.1 Pteropus vampyrus
TTGGTGCCTAGCAAAAGTCTTGTTATATCAGGTACTTAATAAAGTTTTCCATTCAGTGGAAAATAAAGAGCGAATGAAGGCATTGTGTTCAAACGTGGCTGATTGATCAGGACATAAACCTCATGCACTGTCACCCCTGCAGATGGCTTGGTGGACTGCATGGACCCGGACTGCTGCCTTCAGCCTCTCTGTCATGTCAACCCGCTGTGCCTGGGATCCCCTGACCCACTGGACATCATCCAGGAGACACAGGCCCCTGTGTCGCAGCAGAACCTGCACTCTTTCTACGACCGCATCAAGTTCCTTGTGGGCAGGGACAGCACACACATCATCCCAGGGGAGAACCCCTTTGATGGAGGGTGAGTCCATTGGGCCCCCGCTCTGGCCAAGGCTTTCTGAGGGAGAACTGAATCACCTCCAGGGCCACATTTCGGGGGGAGGTGGGGGTGGAGGTGGGAGAGGAAGCCAGGAGGGTGGGCATCGAAGGCTCCTGATGGAATGTCAGGGGAGGCAGAAGAGCAGCCTTAGATACTCACATTTAGAAAATATGCTATCCAAGGCATTTGGAATTTTTATGAGCAAAGTTTTGTTGTTTCCACTGGGTGATAGATGGAAAGAGTGAGAAATCAAAGGTCCGGGGGGAAATCTTGGATCAATACCCACTTTGCAGTCAGCCATTACTGATTCTGCAGTCTACAGATGAGCTGAAAGGCTTTAACACTGTTCGCCCTCAGAGCTGATGTCCAGAAGACTTGTTAGGCTGGAGGTGGGGTACATCTGTTAGTGTCCCAGGACATATGCCCATGCATTCTTTCACATGTTTTCAATTGTGTCATCCATTGGACAGTTTTTTCTGAGGTCCGCTCTCTGCCAGATCCTATGCTAGAATCACAGAAATGAGTAGAGCACAGCACCTGCTCATTAGTCCCTCACAGTCTACTACTAGGCAGACAGAAAAAAAAGAGAGAGAGAGAAAGTTCCAGTGTTCCCGCAGGGGACTCTGAGAACATAGAGGAGGTATTAATGGGTAGGAGAAAGGCCACAACTTAAGAACTGAATTTTATAAAGATAAGTGAGTTAGCTAAGCAAGGGAAGGAGAGGGTGTTTCAAGGAGAGAAATCAGCTTATGCAAAGACCTAGAAGCATGAAAGGGCACGGGAACCTACTGCTCTCTATTCTCTGCTCCCTATATCAGGGTCTGTGAACTAGGAAAAGGTACCCAAGAAGGAGAGATTTATAATAATTTCTTTCTAATGTTTTCCAGTGTAGTGATGCCTCAAATATGCAGAACCTTCTCTAAAAGTCAGCACAATTCAATTGAGCAGTCACAGATTGTTTACCTTCTGTGTTCGTGATTTCTGTGCTCGTGATTTCTGTGCTGAGAGTTCCTGCCCTAAGTTGACAAATGGGGTAGTGATAAGGGGTAAGAAAGTTGAAGGACATCCTCAACTTTTGTTTAAAGGGAGAAATAGGCAGGGTCAAGTCATGGGTTGCTCAAGAAGTTTGCTCAAGAAGAATGAGTAAGAGGAGAAGAGCAGGGACCTAAAAAGGAACCAGGGAAGCTGCCCCGGTATGCATTATCATCCCCAGAGTGTAACTGGAACTCCATGGAGAAGGCCTTACTACTGGGACATGATAGAGCCGGATTCACACCATGGCCTGTCGGACTTCAGGGCCCACGATTTCTCTTGCCCAGCCTTTCCTCACAGGAGCAATGACAAGGTGGGGATATGGGGGAAGAGTTGTAAGCCCAGCAAAAGGGACATGATACGAGTGTGTAAAAGCAAAAAAAAACCTTGAACCCTTTTAGAGATGAACATACTTAATAGTCCAAACCCTTCAAATAACCCTAAGAATATCGAGAACCTCAGAGATTAAGTGACCTTACCTTCCTAAATTCACAGGCTGGTCAAGTGGCAGAGCCAGGAGCAGAAATAGAGTGAGGAAAACCTTATTTGTTTATCTTGGCCAGAAATGCCACTTTTGTCTCTAGATAGGAAGCTTCCTGCTCTTTTATTCAGTTGTATGATTTTGTGTGTATGCTTATAGGTCTTCTCATGGCATGCATTCTTTTAATCAACTGGAGGTATAAATATCATGCCAACCAAGGGAACTATTTCTAGGTCAGCCTTTCTTTAATGGACCCCTTATGGGATCTGACTAGGGCTATGGCTGTGTCTCTTCTGCTTAAGGGGTGCCATTACCATGCCATCCTGATCAGTGCCAGCAAGGACCATGGCTCCTGCATGTGCTCTGGTTACTCACCAAGCCTGTGGCTTATTGCCATGAATCACTGTGGGACCTGCACAGGGATTTCAGTATTGTGGTTCCAGCAGGTCTGACTTGCCTTAAGAAGCCTGGCAAGTGAGGAACTTGAGAAACTTGTACTTGGAGAAATGGACCTCTCAGCAGAAGGGAAGAGTCAGGCTGGTCTCGGAGTAAGGCCAGCTTGTGTTTTAGATCGTGGCTCTGCCACTACTGGATGCATGGCTCTGGGCAAGTGGTTTAATAGAGCGAATATATGAATGTCGGTCAACCGTCTAAGCTGAGTTCTCCAAGAAAGGACTGCATCTTAATCATTTTAGCACTTACTTGCTCAAGACAAGTATATATATATGTTGCCTTGAACAATGAAGAAATGGAAGGAAGGAGAGAGGGAGGGATGGAGGAAGGAACAGTGGGAGGGAGGATAGATGGATACATTATCTATTTTACTTAATTTTATATTGTGGATTCAGAGTCTAGAGAGCTTAAATCATCTGCTAAAAATTACATTACACATTAGTAGCAGAAGCAAGGAGTAGAAGTCAGTTCCCAGATCATTGTTTATATATCTGTCACCTTCCGTTAAATTACAGATGCTTTCAAAGAAGAGACCATTCAACTCTCCAAACCCATAATACTGGACTATAGCATTTGCTCTACAAATGAATGGATAATGTAAGCTTTCAAATGTTGCCGTAAAATTCCTTTTACCTAACATTTGCCTGAATCGTTATGTCCCTGCTCCTCACGGATCTAGATTCAGAAAAAACAGCTGTCTGTATATCTCCACTGAGTATCCCCACACAGATTTTTATGTAAAACAAGCCCAAGTGACTAGAAAACCGGGGGCAGCAGATGCCTCTCTCTTTGGCTCCTTGATATTCCATGATCTTGATCAGGGCCAGTAATGTAGTGCTTATTTGCATAGTTGGGATAAAGTCAAATCAGTTACCAAGTTTGGGTTGTTGCTTTCTTTCCTCTCCTGTGACGGAAGGTTGAATAACAGGAAGTGCCCAGAATTTGAATCTTGGCTTTACTTCTCACTAGCTCTGTGTGACCTCAGGAAAATGATTTAACCTTTGTGCACCCGCCTCCAATTATAGCAACTATTCATGAAAACCTTTGAAAGATATTAACTGAAATAAAGCTCCCAGCTCAGGGTTTGTATACAGATGATCAGCCTACGTAATGAAAACGGCACAAGCCTTGGAATTAGACCTGTGTTTAAAGTCTGTTGCATGCCACTTGCTAGCTATGTGACCTTGAGAAAGTTTCTTAATTTCCGTGAACTCTAATTTCCTCATCTGTAAGAGCAGGATAGCAATGTCTATTTTGCAGGATTGCCATGGGAATTAAGTGAAAAAACAAAATGTACATAAAGTCTCGGCCTTGCTTGCTAATTAGATGATGATAGTGGTGATGCTGAAAAGAGCTTCCAATTCCATTTTCTTAACTGGAAGTGAAACTTGAGAGTAAGCTGCCCTCCAGGAAAGTCCAGCAGCCACCCAGATAGGAACCAAGTTTAGATCGTCTAGTCCTTATTTGGGGAAGGGAAAAGGCAACATTATGCCAGCTGCTGTCAGCCAGGATCCTTCTTAGGGAGGAATCTGGTGGCCCTTTTCCAGAGAGACTGGGATTTCTGATGGGCAGGCCTACTTGATTTGGTACCTGTATATAACAATAACAAAGGCTGGCCTGACAGAAAACCCCATGTCCTCCTGCGCCCGCATGTTGTGCCACAATTTGTATAGTCTTAATGGGAATCCATTTAACAGGCTCCAAGAAGCAGACTGTCACCCAGAAACTCAACAGCACTTTCAACCCCAGCAAGTAAAGGCAGCTTCAGAGGTACAGCTCTTTCACTCTGCAAACTCCCAGCTGTGCATCTGACTCAGAGAGGAGGGTTTCTTATGCTTCTGTGCAGCACCCCAGCAGATGCCAGAGGTGCTAGAGCAGAGGTGGCCCTCAGGGAAGGATGGGCAGCAGCTCCCCAGGGTGTGAGGGCCCCAGCCAAGCAGAATGGGCTCTGGGCTGGACCCCTTAGAGGAAAGCATACAGCTTGATTCAGAACTGAAGCAAAAGTACTACCAGACGGACTTAGAGTGAGGAAGGCCTCCCTCAAGAACCCTATCTGATCCCCAGAGCCCAGGACTATGCCTGGCCCACAAGAGGTATTTAATATAGGTTTAATGAATATAGTAGTTCTGTCTGACATTCTGCCATGGCTGTCTTCAACTCTACATAAAGTGATAGAGGTGTGAATGACTTCGGCTGATCGAAAGTAGGTCTAAAGTAGGAGGGGACATAGCAGGCATGGAAACCACCATCATCGGATTAGGTGGCTTGAATACCATCTTTTTTTCCTGGCCTAGAGACCCGGACACCACCTGGTTAGTGGAATACCTCCCCTTCACCTGGAGTCATGGGAAGAATGCAGGGTCCCCTCTCTTGAGACTTGCGTGGAAGGAGAGGAGCCATTCAGCTCTGTAGGTGGAAGAAGGATCCCCACTAGGATTGTCCATAGAAGGAAGACAGATAACAGGACCAAGAGTGTGGTGCTTGGGATCAGACAGCTGGAAAATGGAGGGCAGCATGAGACATTTCCTCCTGAAAGAACACTCAAGGCAGCTATTTCCCTATTACACAACTTTGCTTGTATCTATTCTCATGGGAAGGACTGACTGGGTTGAAAGGGCTAGACATAGTGCAGACACATCATTTCAGTGAATAGTTGTGCCTTGCTGATGTGGAACAGGTTAGCAGATTATAGGAAGAGGTTCTAACAAAAGGGCCACCCCAAGTTACTTGAAAATCAGTTCAGAATATGGTCAAGGACACTGTATTCGTAAGAGAAATAACGTGATGTTGTCCAGTCTTTCTGGGCTCCCCTAAGCGTAATAGGTTGTCAGCTCACTCAAGCAAGTAGTTAGGTGAGAACAGATTGCTACAAAAGTCCACCGACAGGACACACTGAGCCCAAAGAGAAAAGACTCAAGGAGTCAGGGGGACTTTGGAAAAAGGAGGGATGGGCGACTAGAGCATTCACCCCAAAAGAAGCAGAGGATCATATCCTATAGAGAGGGCTAAGATCCTATGGAGAGGAGAGACTAGGGAAGCTCAGAGAGGGACAGAGGTGCCCACAAACACAAGCTATATTGGGTAAATATTGATTAGCATCTACTCTGTAGTAGGCCTGAGAGAAGAAGTTATGCATCTGTACCCCATTATACTGTGGGCCCTTTGTATGTCCCATGCCTTGTGGGTCATTGAACAGCTAATGCCTAGCACAAGGGTTGGCAGTAAAAAGAACAAGAGTCAGCCAGTCAGCCACAGCTGAGTGTCTGAAGAGACCTGGAGATGGGGTGCTCTGAGAGTTCAAGGCAGGGCCATCACTCCCACGGCCAGTCCTTGTCCCTGAGCTCCACACGCAGGGGCGGCATCTGGTGCCTCTTTGTTTCTGCAGCACCTGGCACAGGGCCTGGCTCAGAGTAGACAACAGTAGATGTTTGTCTTTGAAAATGAGTGAGCAAACTAACAAATGAACTAATGAATGAAGACTTCTGATAGGAGATGGCCATTAGCCTGAAACAAAAAGAAATTTCAGTGAGGAGAGTTGGCCATTAAGACATTATTTACCCCACTTCAGGTCACAGTAGCCCATTAGTGTGTCAAGAAATCAACTTAGTGGGTCGAAACTATTTTTTAATAGAAGTAAATTTAAATGGAATTGGGTACAACAGAATGGAAAATATCAATGTAATACTGTAAAAAGGATATGTATTTCATGAAACATGTTCTGGTTGGTTGGGTGTGTGTGTGTGTGTGTGTGTGTGTGTGTGTGTGTGTGTGTGTGTGTGTGTCTCTACTGAATAGGCTGAATTGCTTACCGTGAGTTTCAGTTGAACAGTATTTAAAAATGGATTCTACACTGAGGGACCAGCATGACTTTCCAGGATAATCAGAGAATGGAGGTAATTTTAATATGGCCAGAACATAATTATGGTGATGATATTTTACAAATCAAAAAAGACATGCTCTAACATTTGAAATCATGATGGTCTTAGGAAATCTGGGTATACGATCCTGGTGTGCAGGTGAGAAGGTATGTGGGAGAAGGAAGAACATAAAGGGCTATGAAGCCAGAAAGCGGTTTGAGGCAGTAACTGAGAAAGATCTGCCCCTCGCCTGTTCACTAAGCAGATTTCATCTCCATTAGGACTTAAAACTGGCTATAAACAAAAGTGAAATAATCTTGATGTCACCAAAGTCTTCAGAATTTCTTTCATGCCCTTTATAAAGGCACAAAGTTTCCAGAAATTTTCAAAGCAAGAGTTTCCAAGAGGGAAACATAATGCAAATGATGGAGAAAAGATTATGTGTGCCATATAATTTTTTATCAGCCCAGTGTACATCTAAAGCCACATAAGAGTGTTGGTGGCAGAGCAGTTACAGAAAAGCATTTGCTTGCCACTCCACCCCCTCACCCCACCCTAGGCCTTAGCCCTCAGAGAGGCTGAGCAGTAGAGATCATCTAATGGAGTTCAAATAAACACCAGCTTCCTGACAGCTGGCCTCTGAGTGAATTTATTATTGAATTATACTCCTGCGTTTTCAGAACAAGCTGAGCTGACAGGCTACCCCATCAGTTTCAAAGGGGGGAAGGGGAACAGTGAGAAAGACAATGATAAATTACCCTGATGGAAGATGGAAGAAGGTAAAGATCCTGCTTCCTCCAAAATGTCAACCGTCATATATTATTCATGTTGGTTTTTAAAAAATCCCTCCCCACATTGAAATGAATGTTTATGATGATAAAGCAACTAGGTGAATCTAATTCAGGATGCAGGCAGCAACTTCTCACATCATCCTGATGAGCAGCTAACAACTCCTCCTCTGCCACTTGATCATCCCTTTATTGATTTCAAAACCGAATTACGATCTCTGTTTGCTTTGTAGCTTGAGCTTGTTCCTAGCTGTCCATCACAGGAAGCATTAGCAGAGGATGCTGCTATGCTGAAGCTGGAATCACTCGGGCTTTAGAGGGAGAAGGCCTGCATTCAAGTCCTTGGGCAAGTGAGAGCAAGTGACCTTGGGGGAGCGAGGCTCAATTCTCTCACCTATAGTATGGAGTTACTAACTCCTACCCTGCAGGAATTAATTTAGAAAATTAAATGAGATAAAATACCCAGAAGCCCAAAGGCTGGCACATAGCACACATTCAGAAATAACACCTAGCGTTTACCAAGGATGTTCTATGTGTCAGGAATTGTTTGAAATGCTTTGTAAGTTACATAAGTAGTAATGCCTTTACATCTCCCCCAAAACCTGACAACATAGGGACTTCATCATCCTTTTATAGATATGAAACTGAGGCACAGAGAAGTTGAATAACCTGGCCAAGGACATAGGGTTTATAAGTGGCAGAGCCAGCCTTTGTAGCCAAGCCAGTTGGCCCTAGATCCCATCTACTGAGCCTCTGTTCTTCTCAGCTAGGTCCTTTATATTCTATCTCAGCATCTCCAGTTTGCAAATCGAGATAGCATGGTGCTGCTACAACTCTACAACCCTGGTTGGCCCTGACTTTCTCTCCAACACTGCACAAGGAAAAATAAAGCTGATGTGCAGTAAGGCTTAGCGCTTCAGAGCACTGGCCTCAGAGGTGGGTCTTGAGCCTAGGGTTCAATCCTAACCCTGCCCTTTGCCGGCTGTGTAAGCTTGAGCAAGTCTCTTAATCGCATCTGTCATATGAGGATAATATTCCATACCTCATGGGGATGTCTGAGGATTAAATGAGATGTAAAACACTTATGTGTCAGGGCATTAAGTATTTAATGTGTTAGTAGCTGGTATCACTAATAGCAGGAGTCAGGGTTAGCATTAGCGGTGGCCTTAATATTGGTATAGGTTTTAGTGTCACCATAAGAACTGGGAGAAAAAAGAGGATCTTAACCTGAAGCATTAGCGTAGTTATATAATTGATGCAAATGTTCTAGCACCGTGAAGCATTAGCGTAGTTATATAATTGATGCAAATGTTCTAGCACCGTGGCAGACAAAGAGGCGAATGGACCTTTGAGGTCATCAGCCCTTTATGGTGGAAGAGAAAACTTTAACCCAGAGAAAGCTCTTGGCTCAGCAAGATAGTAGCAGAGTCGTGGAGAACCTGGAGTCCTAAGTGAAGGCTCTCTCAAGCAGTAATTCCAGTGTTTGTAAGTCAGGGACTTTCTTCATTTTCAACCGACACTGATAAATTTCAAGCTGTAAGAAGTTAGAATATTGGAGAGCCATTACTATTATTGTCCTCACTGGATAATGTTGGGTGAGGACTTACCAGTTGCCTCTGCGGTGAGTCTGACCAGCCCTCCAGTCTGATCCTGGAGGCATCAAGATTTGGCTCTAAGTGAACCCCACAGTGACAGTCTGTGGTATAGAGATGTCACCACAGGCAGTATTCTGGCAGAGGAGAGAGATCTGCCTGCCTGCCTCCCCTGTCTCTGCCTCCTACTCTTCCTCCCACCACTGTAGGGCCATGTGACTCTACCCTGTGGCTCTAACGCGCAGGCCTTTAGACCCAACCCCAGTCTGAAGAGAAGGGCTTAGAGTAACCCTACCCGCTCAGCCTCAAGTCCTTCGACTGTTTCTCTGTCTGACCCTTTGCTTGCCAGCTCTGTCAAAGAGATTTCTGTCTTGTTCTGGAATCTCAATCTCTCTCTCTATGCCTAAGGTCCTGATACAAGTAGCCTGGTACCCCTGCCACCCAAGTGTTCAAGCCTTGCCTTCTCTTGTCAGTCTCCCACCCCTGCCCCATCCAAGTATAGAGCTCCATCTCTGCTCTTCTTAGGAACCTGAACATTATTAGCTGGTGACACATGGAACTTCCACGTCCACTTGCCCTAGGAGTTCCCTCACCATGCCTGTCTCCATCGGATCCTCCTCCCCTGTCCCTTGAATGACCATTTCCCTTAAATGCCACCTGTCTATTGCTACACACCTCAGATCCAGCCTGCTGAGCTGAACTTTCTGCAGGACCCTTTCTGCATCTCTGCCCGGCATCAACCCCAGCCCCTGAGAAGTGAGTCTAATTGTGGCCCATCCTAGTCTTTCCTGTCCTGTGTCCTAATAGGAAAACAGGACACACAGTCATAGAATGAACTTGTCTGCTGAGAAACTGTGTCTGGAGTCACATGTAGCAGAGCTGCCTGGAGTTTTTCTAACAACACAAACCACCTCCTGAGAAGTCTACTTAGAAGCAGGCCTCTGGCCACATAGCACAGAGAACAGCCTATCTAGACTTGCACTACACCTTCCAAGTCCCAGGTACGCTGACAGTGTTTCCCAGCCATGTCCCCCAGACCTGGCCAACCCTATTACCTGGGGTAAGGAGCCTCACTACTCCAAAATGGTCCCTGCTGGCTGTCCTCTCTCAGCTCTATGTCTGGTTTGCCATAACCAGAGGGCTCTGGAAATAAAGTATTATGGACATTCAAGGGCTCTATTCTTATGTGCACCTTTGTCAGCCAGCAGAAAATATTCCAAAGGATTCCTGTAGGAGAGGACTCAGAGCATCAGCACTCAGCAGCCAGGTTGCCCACAGGCTTGGGTGATCAGAGCCTAGGAACTCATGTTCCCTGAGCTGAAAGAGCTCAACAGCCACATAAAGCTAAGAGGTGGCTTCTGGTGTCTGCAGGAGGCACAGCCTAAAGGCCCAGAAGACACTAGCGTTTGCTAGGCCATCTTGTCATTGGATGCCCTCAGGTCGTCTCAGGGTATCATAGCAGATATGTTGGTGCCCCAGCCTTGATGGGTGATATAAGGGTTCTTGGGCAGGGCCTGGTACGCAATTCTAATGGTGGGAATGTTTGCATGTCCTGCTAGAATGAATCAGTAGGCAGCTCCCCTTTTTATCCAATACTAGATCTATGTCTAGATACAAGGATTTTTAAAAAGTCAAATTATATTCATTCCAGAATGTAAGTTTCTCAGACATAGGGACTGTGTCTCATTTACTGTTAGTTATTTAACTGCTTAGAACACAATAGAAAATAAAACAAAAACTGAAGGTACTACCCTCCTATAATTTCCATAAGTAAAAAAGAAAATGAATGCATAGATATCTTTCCTACCACCCAGCATTATATATGGCACATAGCTGGTGCTCAATTAAAGTTCCCATAACTAAACCCTATTGTCATTTCTCAGGCCTTTGTCTACGTTTCTCTTCTCCCAACCCATCTATATCTATTTTCACTTTGGGCTATGTGAAATAACGACATTTATATTTTTCCTGTGATCATCTTTTATTCATTGTTGTAATATTTATTTCTTTACTCAACATTTATTGAATGTATACTATAGACCTACTCCTGTCCTAAGCATTGGAGTTACAGAGATGAAAAGGACATGGTTGTTATGCTCAAAGACCTTGCAGTCTAGAAAAGGAGAGGAGGTGTTTGAACTAACGATCACACTGTAGTGGGGTAAATAGATTGTGCTTTGTTCACCAAAGAAGGAAGTGCTGTCTTTGTACTTGGGAAATCAAGAAGAGCTTCCCTGAGAGGCAGGCCTTAAAGGAGAGAGTAGTAGGAATGTGGAGGAAAGACATTCAAGGCAGATGAACCAGCAAAGACAAAGGCAGAGAAGCATGGAAATGCATGCCAAGGTGAGGATGTGAGACGTAATTGAACATGGCACCAGCGCAGAATGTGAGAATGGAACATGGGATGGGAGCCTGAAGAGTCAGGCAGGGGCCAAATCCTGAAGGGACTTATATGCCAAGGTGAAAAGTTTGGACTTTACCTGAAGGCAGTGGGTACTACAGAAAATGACCTTTGTGGCACAGAGTTACTGATGATGTGGTCAAAAGAATCATGATAAAGTGTGGAGAGTTGGAGATCTTGGATTTACAAGGTGCCTTGAGAGAAGATCTAGTCTAACTCCCTGCACTCCAATAAGTCAGGAACATTAAAAGTTAAGTGATTAGATCAAGTTCTGTTGGTTTTGACCTAAGGTGACCAAAAGACATACATCGTAAACAGAGGAAGAGCTTTAAAATAAGAAATAAAGAATGAAGCACAACTAGAAGTTAACTTTTGAATATAATATCACATATTAGAGTTTATTCCATAAAAAATCACAGCCACGCACACTGCATATATATGTACGGCATCAGACTAGAAAAGCTGGTTAAGGAAACTGAGGCAGAGGACTGAAATGGAAAGCTAGGAAGACAGTGACAGAGCATCACGTACGGCCAGACTGGAAAGAAGGTTTTGTAGCAGCAGAGAGGACTGGGTCAGACTTTCACTGGCAACCCCCTTGACAGGGGTAGTTTGACAGGCCATGAAGTGGTGCTTCTTATTTGGGCCCAAGATTCTTCTTACAAGATGTTAGATAAAGTGTAGTAGATGCTGGAAAGGTCCCCAATCAGCACGAATTAGCAGAAAACAGTTAAAAGGTTAGTACAAGTGAGGCATATAAATCTGTTTAAAATATGTAATGCAAAAGAGTGATTTGCATAACCAATACAGGCACAGAGTAGCAAATACTTTAAAGTAGACAGACTTAAGTTACTTTTCACCACCTAGATCCCAAATGATTATTCCCATCTCCTGAATACCAGTTTCATCTAATTTTACTTAATAACAAAAAAGTTAAAGCTACAGTTTTTCTCCCTTCACCTTCCTTTACCTGTTTGGATTATATACATTATAACAGATATAACTTAATTTCTGCCATTCGTTTTTAAAGTTTTAAAAAAAGAGGTAGAGATGAGGAGGCAATAGAATCAAGGTAAATAGGAGGGCTACAAGTCGAAGTGGGTGGGTCCTCCAAAGGAAAGGAACCAAGCTGTGCGACGCAATTTGGGCTGATCAACCGGAAAGACTCAGCCTCTCCAGCCCTCAGTTCTCCAGCCATAACTCTGTCAAGGTCAAATAGCTCAAAGTTCTCTGGCATCACCTTCAGTTATAGAAACACATCAGTTTTTATTAATTCAGTAAATAATTTATCAACAGCTTGTTCTGTGCCTTGCATCAAAATTCCAAGGCAAAATTCCACCCTTGTTTTGGTGGAGGTTTTTTGGGTTTTTTTTCCCACTCAAAAATGAGCATCAACCGTGTTCAATGCCAGAAGGACAGCAGTGAGGGAGATGTGGCCCATGACACCAAGGAGCTCATGGTCTGCAAGGGGCAAAAGATTGCCCGATATGTGACAGCACTCGGCGTTTTCACAGAGGCAGCTTAGCCCAGAGTGCTGATGTACCACTTGGTAAATGCTCCAGGTGGGTGCTGAGGGCAAGCAGCAATTTTCAGATGAACAGGACAACTGAAGAGAATAATTCAGAGATAAGTATACGCACTGTTTGAGCACCGTTAAGAGTCTGAAGCGCGTAGTAGGGCTACTTGAGCTTAATTGGGTAGCACCAGATTAAAACCATTACACATTCTTAAACTTGGTTGGATTCCATTTTGTATCTGGTTGAGAAAAACTTCAGACTGCATGGGCAGATAAGAGAATGGAAGTCCAGAAAGGTCTGATGACTCTCCGGGGTCATGCAGTTAATTAAGGAGACTAAGCTGGGAACTGACCCCCTCCCCAGGGCTCTTTTCACCACACCCCTAAGCACTTCTCCCTGACTGACAGTCGGGGTTAGTTTCTCATTTGCTTGATTCTGTTTCTCAGTGGTTTTGTCTCTCCAACAGTTTCTTGTCTTGATCCCAAACCTGGCCACTGTCCTTAGGAAGCAATCAGGCAGATATTCCCCCTCACTGATGTCAGCAAGGGCACCTCAGTCAGGCCCTGAGTGTAGGATTGGACTAATGCCAGTATGTTTGACACCCCTCTTGGCCTGGCACAAGCACTCTCCTGGCAGAGTTCACCCAGCCTAATTGCTTGTTTTGTATCCCAGCTGCCTGACATATGCCAAACCCATGTGTTGACTCGCTAGTGTTAGAGACAACTACACTCGGGCATTTCAAATTGGCTTTGGTGAGCTCCAGCAAGCAATTGGGGACTGTAATTCATGCATTTTTATAATCCCAGCACCTAACTCAGTGCTTAGCTTTTAGTTGGTGCCCAGTTTTTTAATTAAATTAAAGTGATTTAATTAAATTAAATTAAATTTAGTAACTGCAGGTACATAATACAGTAGTAAGAATAAGGACTTGGAAGTAAGAAGTCCTAGCTTTGAGTGTCAGTTCAGCCAATTGAGTTCTTTGCTATATGACCTCGAGCAAGTCTTTTCCGAGTGTCAGTGACTTGACCATTTTTCACCTAAAAAAGTCTCAGGCAGCAATATCCCATGCTTACCCTAGCCACCAGAGTTGTGGTCCCAACCTTCTCCCTAGCTCACATGTAAGTGTCTATGATAGCTATGTAAATGCAAATGATATAAGACAGTTGCAGTCATGAGTCGATACTTAGAACATTTAAAGGAGCCTAAAGGAAGGGTGATTAATTGGTACGAGGAAAAACTGGTAACAGCTTCATTGAGTTGATGACGGCTTAGATGGGACTCTGAGGATGAGTGGAAAATGATACCCCAAAACTCCATTATGCCAAGACAGTGACCAAGAGAAAGCAAAACATCAAACTGTAGGACAGGTGATAAGAAGATCATATGAGCCAGCTGGGAAGCCAAGTTGGTGACAATGATTTACACCCTGTGTTAGTGATTTCTCTCCACAGTGGTCTTCCATTGCGGAATTTCAGTCAAAGCAGCAGCTATTGCTTAGCCACAATGACGCTTAGCATGGGGTCAGTGGTATACAGAAGCCAGCTCATACCAGCTCACAAGAACTGATTATTAAGCAAGCGTTCAGGAATTCTGCAAGCTAGTTTTTAAACCCAACTATTATTAATTAAATTATACGAAATTAAAATTAAATAAATTATATTAAAAACAAAGGTAATAAATTATCAAAACTCATCACATCATAGATATTTTACTGAGTTTTACTGTTATCTTTGCTCTGGAGCTTACTTAGGACTATAGTCTGTCTCTGGTGTCCTACTGTGCATCTCTTCCAATTCTGGGTTCAGTGTTATCTCATTGGTATCATGAAATTGGTCATGGTGGAAGTATTTACACCATAGAAATAGGCAAACTAAAGCTACTTGTCTTTTGAAAGCCAATCGTTATACGTTCAGCAGTATACCACTGGTGGTATCCATTAAATAAGTAGATGAAGAAAGAAAGCATTTGGAAGCTCAATGCCCATACCTTTTCAAACCACCCTGGACAAAACACATGGCAGGAGACACATTACAGAGCAGACTTCCCCATCTCCTTTGTTCCAGGGAAGGCTTGATGTTCAGCTGGGTTCTTTTGACAACTGAAAATCATGGTCAAACAGAAGGAGGATGGAAGTGTTTTTCTCCAGGACTTAATTCCTGAGCCAAATACCTGTTTTGGCAAAAGGCCTCCGTGGCCTGCTGGGGCACAGGGAGCCAACTTAATTTTCTGCAGAATCCAAAGCAATCCACAGGATCCTGGACTAAAATTACATCTGCTCTGGATTGCTGAAATAGAGGCCACATGATAGCCAAATGGTGCTGATTTAATGTTTTCCGATTATTAGAGAATCCCTGAAGAGAGATAAATCAGAGAAAGCTGGCCCAGGGGCAGCAGTCAGGCAGCCCCCAAAAGGAAACCATTCCCAGAGGGCTAGTTACTGTCCAGGCAGAATCTGAAGACACGTATGTCAGGAGAAGATTGGATAGTGGCCAGGATATGAGATCTGTTAGTAATCCTCTGGAAGGACAAAGTTCCAGCAATCCAAAATTCAATTTTCCTCCATTAAAGAAAGCATCTCTCAGTACCGGCTGAATACAATTGATGGAATAAATTTTTCCCATTAGTGGAGAGATAATTTCACGTAAATATATTGAGAGACCTTCAGAGCAAGACTGAGTCTTTGCTGAGTCTCGCCTGCTTAACTTGTTTGCCTCGTAATTGCATTTAGACCAAGGGCCTCGGAAGGAAACCACTGACTGAATTAACAGTAACCAGATTGTGTGTCGTGAGGTGAGGTGGGGTGGGATAGGGTGGGGTGAGGTGGGTGGGGGTGGGGAGCTTGATGCATTGTGGGTAG
>NW_011888922.1:1566369-1652886 GCF_000151845.1 Pteropus vampyrus
CTGTCAAGGTGTTTGTGTCACGTTTTGGATGAGTAACTAGTTTTAATTAAGGCCATCAAGAAAGGCTTCAGGGAAGAGGTGATGTTTGAAGCTGGCTCTTAAAGGATGAGAATGTTGACAGGGGTACAGGAATGACATTTGAGGCAGATGTTGCATAGACACAGAGGCTTTAACAACATTTGCTTGGCAAGTTTGAGGAAAGCAGATGGTTAGTTGTCTAGAATATAGAGGGAAGGTCGGGGGTGGGAGAGGTGAAAGGTTTCAGAACCCACTCCAAATGGACGGCGCTAGCATCTATCTATGCCCTTCTCCTCTTTCCAATGCCAGATGAGAAGTGCCCTCTATCCTGTTCATTTCTAATATGTCCATTTCCAGTGATACTATTAGTGACAATAATAACCACTGCCATTTATGGAGCTTACTCTACGCCAGGATGAAAAAAAACAGAGATTCAGCAGCTTTCATGTACTTGTGCAGGTTTAGAGAGCTAGAAAGTGGTGAAGCTAGAATTTGAGTCCAACTCACATGACTCCAAATTTACACACATAATGACACTATAGCCCTCTCAGATCAGCTCTCTCTCTTTACAGCATAATATGGTATCCTTAGACTATAACCTCTGAGTGAGGTATCTGAAAACGTCTACCATTAATAATTCTTTAGAGGATACTTTGATGCCTTAAATTGAGGCAATATGAAAAAAAAGAAGATTATTGTTCATCTTGAGTGAATACCATGAGACCCTGGGTACCAAGACTGTCTGAATGGGCTGCTTCTGTCTTCTGACCTCCCCAGGGTTAGGGGATCCCTGCCAGCCAGGGTCCTGGGCGTGAAAAGTATATCATGCTTTTTCTCCACCCACAGGCATGCATGCGTCATTCGTGGTCAAGTGATGACATCAGATGGGACCCCGCTGGTTGGCGTGAACATCAGTTTTGCCAATAATCCTCTCTTCGGATACACAATCAGCAGGCAAGATGGCAGGTAGGAGACCTTTTGTGGACCAGGGTTAGTGAAGGCCCTGCTTTCATGGTCTTGCCTCATAGCTGCTGCAGCATGACAGTGTGGAAAGAGGTTGGGACTTGGGTTCAGTGCACCTGAATTCAGATGCCCAGCTCGCAACTTACTAGCTGTGTGACCTTGTATCTTGCTCTGGCCTAAGTCCCTTTGGCTATAAATTAAGCCGTTTCTTCTCACTTGGTTCTTAGAATAAGCAACAGGGTACCTTATACATATGATCCTGCCTCATGGCTTATGACATAAAACACTGTCATATGGACTACCTTCTACAGACCAGACAGCTCCAGAAATCTTAGCATTCCTGCTGTGTCGTTTCCATCTATGATGACCTAGGTCAGTGGAAGCCACTGGGTTATGACAGAACTCTGACTTTTGGATCCCTATGAGAACTATCAGTAGAATGAAGTAACATTTTTTAAATCACTTTAGCTCTTCCATTTGCTAGCTCTGTGTTCCTGGACAAATCTCCTCACCTCTCTGGGCATCAGCTTCATCTATTAAATGGTCCTAACACTATCTCACAAATTGGTTGTAAGGATTAGATTCTATGATGGCCGAAGAAACACTTGGAACATAGTAGGTGTTTAACAAATTTTACCTCCATGTCTCACTCTGGTTCATTGCTGTATTTCCAGAGTCTGGCACACAGTAAGTGTGTGGTAAGTATTACCTGTTTATTAAATCACAAAGTATTAAATGATGAAAAGATAATGATTCTAGTACAAGCAATGAGAATATTTTGGAGAAAAGAGGAGGAGGAGGAGGAAAGTGGAATATTTAGGCTGTCAGTGGTGACAAGTCCTCTATTTTTAATAAAATCAGGTAGTGGCAGTCCATCTGGCTAAGTGTGAGCCCATAAGGTTGATTTTCACTCTGTGTTGGAAATTATGCTCCAGCCTGATTGATTTTAGCACCTCTTTAATCCAATATCAGATGTGAACATGTCCCGGCCGAGGTGATAATGAAGTAGAAGCTCATCTGTTTATAGACATGTGCGCCTCTTAGACAGGGTTGGCAAGTTTGGCATGGGAGCCCTCCCCCCTCCTCTCACTCCTTGTGAATGGGAAGGGGCCCAGCTGGCAGCCAGTCCCCAGGGGAATGTGTCCAGGCCAGACCACTGCTCCTCGCCCTGCCCTGCCCATGCTCCATCCCGGGAAGCACTTCTGCAGACGTCCACTACAGCATGGAGGAACCTCCCTCCCCACGCTCTGTCTGTACTACCTTCCAGTTTGAGGCTGCCTGCTTTATGGAAGTGGCAGCTGTGAGCTTCCTAGGCAACAGGTATTCTGCCTACATTATTACCTGCTGTGAAACAGTCATCAAAAAGGAGCCATAGGGACTGCTCTTTTTTTGCCACAAAACTTGTCCGTCATTCATGTGACTTGACAAATCATCATTCATTTGCCCTGCTATGCTTAGTTAGGGTGGTCCATAAAACACACCAAAGTCACATGAGTTTTGTGGCCCTTGGGGAAAGCCCACTCTAGCACCTCCAGGCTTTGATTCTTCCTGTCTGCGCTGATCCTGAAATCTCTACTGCCCCTTGAGAGCACGGAGTTCCTGGAAGGTAAGTATCAGCCGTGTTTCCCAAATCAGCCAGCTAAATTACATCATAGTAGCCAGAATTGCTGCAGCTTAGAAATTGAGTTTCAGAATAATTGTTACCAATGCATTATGGGGCTAATCATCATTCTAAATGATCTCTAGTTATTTATTCAGGACACCATTTTTTTAAGCAATGACCCAGTACTTATTAGGCATTTCCAGGGACTGCAGAGAAGACCCTGCCCTCAAAAAGCTCATGATCTAGTGGAGAGAAGAAACATGGGCTGTCAAGGTGTTTGTGTCACGTTTTGGATGAGTAACTAGTTTTAATTAAGGCCATCAAGAAAGGCTTCAGGGAAGAGGTGATGTTTGAAGCTGGCTCTTAAAGGATGAGAATGTTGACAGGGGTACAGGAATGACATTTGAGGCAGATGTTGCATAGACACAGAGGCTTTAACAACATTTGCTTGGCAAGTTTGAGGAAAGCAGATGGTTAGTTGTCTAGAATATAGAGGGAAGGTCGGGGGTGGGAGAGGTGAAAGGTTTCAGAACCCACTCCAAATGGACGGCGCTAGCATCTATGCCCTTCTCCTCTTTCCAATGCCAGATGAGAAGTGCCCTCTATCCTGTTCATTTCTAATATGTCCATTTCCAGTGATACTATTAGTGACAATAATAACCACTGCCATTTATGGAGCTTACTCTACGCCAGGATGAAAAAACAGAGATTCAGCAGCTTTCATGTACTTGTGCAGGTTTAGAGAGCTAGAAAGTGGTGAAGCTAGAATTTGAGTCCAACTCACATGACTCCAAATGTACACACATAATGACACTATAGCCCTCTCAGATCAGCTCTCTCTCTTTACAGCATAATATGGTATCCTTAGACTATAACCTCTGAGTGAGGTATCTGAAAACGTCTACCATTAATAATTCTTTAGAGTATACTTTGATGCCTTAAATTGAGGCAATATGAAAAAAAAGAAGATTATTGTTCATCTTGAGTGAATACCATGAGACCCTGGGTACCAAGACTGTCTGAATGGGCTGCTTCTGTCTTCTGACCTCCCCAGGGTTAGGGGATCCCTGCCAGCCAGGGTCCTGGGCGTGAAAAGTATATCATGCTTTTTCTCCACCCACAGGCATGCATGCGTCATTCGTGGTCAAGTGATGACATCAGATGGGACCCCGCTGGTTGGCGTGAACATCAGTTTTGCCAATAATCCTCTCTTCGGATACACAATCAGCAGGCAAGATGGCAGGTAGGAGACCTTTTGTGGACCAGGGTTAGTGAAGGCCCTGCTTTCATGGTCTTGCCTCATAGCTGCTGCAGCATGACAGTGTGGAAAGAGGTTGGGACTTGGGTTCAGTGCACCTGAATTCAGATGCCCAGCTCGCAACTTACTAGCTGTGTGACCTTGTATCTTGCTCTGGCCTAAGTCCCTTTGGCTATAAATTAAGCCGTTTCTTCTCACTTGGTTCTTAGAATAAGCAACAGGGTACCTTATACATATGATCCTGCCTCATGGCTTATGACATAAAACACTGTCATATGGACTACCTTCTACAGACCAGACAGCTCCAGAAATCTTAGCATTCCTGCTGTGTCGTTTCCATCTATGATGACCTAGGTCAGTGGAAGCCACTGGGTTATGACAGAACTCTGACTTTTGGATCCCTATGAGAACTATCAGTAGAATGAAGTAA
Source organism: Pteropus vampyrus (assembly GCF_000151845.1). NCBI lineage: Eukaryota > Metazoa > Chordata > Mammalia > Chiroptera > Pteropodidae > Pteropus > Pteropus vampyrus. Next base: position 1,570,642 of record NW_011888922.1, read on the forward strand.
CATTTTTTAAATCACTTTAGCTCTTCCATTTGCTAGCTCTGTGTTCCTGGACAAATCTCCTCACCTCTCTGGGCATCAGCTTCATCTATTAAATGGTCCTAACACTATCTCACAAATTGGTTGTAAGGATTAGATTCTATGATGGCCGAAGAAACACTTGGAACATAGTAGGTGTTTAACAAATTTTACCTCCATGTCTCACTCTGGTTCATTGCTGTATTTCCAGAGTCTGGCACACAGTAAGTGTGTGGTAAGTATTACCTGTTTATTAAATCACAAAGTATTAAATGATGAAAAGATAATGATTCTAGTACAAGCAATGAGAATATTTTGGAGAAAAGAGGAGGAGGAGGAGGAAAGTGGAATATTTAGGCTGTCAGTGGTGACAAGTCCTCTATTTTTAATAAAATCAGGTAGTGGCAGTCCATCTGGCTAAGTGTGAGCCCATAAGGTTGATTTTCACTCTGTGTTGGAAATTATGCTCCAGCCTGATTGATTTTAGCACCTCTTTAATCCAATATCAGATGTGAACATGTCCCGGCCGAGGTGATAATGAAGTAGAAGCTCATCTGTTTATAGACATGTGCGCCTCTTAGACAGGGTTGGCAAGTTTGGCATGGGAGCCCTCCCCCCTCCTCTCACTCCTTGTGAATGGGAAGGGGCCCAGCTGGCAGCCAGTCCCCAGGGGTAATGTGTCCAGGCCAGACCACTGCTCCTCGCCCTGCCCTGCCCATGCTCCATCCCGGGAAGCACTTCTGCAGACGTCCACTACAGCATGGAGGAACCTCCCTCCCCACGCTCTGTCTGTACTACCTTCCAGTTTGAGGCTGCCTGCTTTATGGAAGTGGCAGCTGTGAGCTTCCTAGGCAACAGGTATTCTGCCTACATTATTACCTGCTGTGAAACAGTCATCAAAAAGGAGCCATAGGGACTGCTCTTTTTTTGCCACAAAACTTGTCCGTCATTCATGTGACTTGACAAATCATCATTCATTTGCCCTGCTATGCTTAGTTAGGGTGGTCCATAAAACACACCAAAGTCACATGAGTTTTGTGGCCCTTGGGGAAAGCCCACTCTAGCACCTCCAGGCTTTGATTCTTCCTGTCTGCGCTGATCCTGAAATCTCTACTGCCCCTTGAGAGCACGGAGTTCCTGGAAGGTAAGTATCAGCCGTGTTTCCCAAATCAGCCAGCTAAATTACATCACAGTAGCCAGAATTGCTGCAGCTTAGAAATTGAGTTTCAGAATAATTGTTACCAATGCATTATGGGGCTTAAATTTTCTTCCCAATGTAGACACTGCCACTGCATAATGTATGGGAAAGTCATTAATCTCTAAGTGTCTGAAAATCCCTGTTTGTTATAAGTGATTGGGTAGCATCTGTCTGACTCTTCCCTGACTCACCTTCTTTCTACATCTCAGACCCCAAGAGGAACTGTAAAGCTAGAAATATAGTTGGAGATGACAGTATACATATACAGGTCCAGAGATTGTGCCTAACTCATCTTTATATACCTCACTTTCCCAGCAGGTCCCAGGATACTCGCATTGGTCCAGCTCCCCCCACCCTCCCCTCCCACCCCCCGCACACACAGACACATACACGTGCAGCACTAAAATGCCAGACCTCAAGACTTAACAAGGACTCATAAACAGAAAGCAGTGGCAGAGAAGTTAGCCAAAGAGATCATTAAAAAGATGGAAAACAGAAGTTATGAAGAAAAATTTCAAAATAGCAGGCGAGAAAAGCAGTTCAGGCCCATTGAATTGAAAAATGGGAATATACAGAGCATGATGCCTAGGGAATGTGGCCCTGGTTTTTCATATCTATTATCCCATCGAATTAATAACTCTGCCAAGTAATTATGATCATCAACTTCATTTTACATGAGGAGATTGAGGCTCAGACAGGTGACGCAACTCATCCATGCAGGAAGTAACAGTGCTTGGACTGGCCCTAAACTGCTTGGGCTTCGTATGAGAACTAAGGGTCAGATTTGTATCCACGTCCACAACAAGGTTTCCCTCCAGATGAGCAGGCCAGGCTCTTAGCAAGAACCAATTATATGCAGCTCTTGGCAGGGCCAGCAGCCCCCAGCTTGCTCACTGCCATGAGAGTATGTCTTTTCAGTTTGTCCTCACTCCCTCCTCACACTCATCCTCTCATGAAGGCAGCTGATGTGTTGGGCCAAAATTCTGTTTGATGGTTTAAGATATCCTGTCAAAGTACAGATGCTATTCAGTTCTGTGACAGAAAAGTTATTCTCTGGGTGTTCCCTCAAACCATAGATATTCTCCTGGAGAGCCAAAACTTGAACTATTACTTTAAATACTTTCCCTGGTGTTTCTCTCTCATTGCTTATCAAAAGATGGTAGTGCCCACCATGTGGGTGAAAAGCTTCTGCAAAGAACAGAAGAGTCAGGCTTGGGAGCTTAGGAACCTGAATCTGGGGGCACCATCTACCAAGAGCAACATTTGGCACTAACGATAGTTCAATGCAAAATCCTTGCAGCTTCTAGAGGAGGGAAAAGTAAGCTGGAACAATGAGCCCGATCCCACAAGGTGTGTTTACCAGGGATAAAGGCAAAGTCCTGCACTGGGGTCTCCAAAACCCACTGCATAGGTCAACATCAGGCTGACTTACAATAACAGCCAAAGTAAGAAGGAATTTACGGTGTTTAGTGGATAGTCAGTTCCAAAGACATTTGTAGTGTCACTCATGCGTTTATTCTGTAAATTATAGCCATCAAGTACCAGGCTAGGTTCCAGAAGAAATGAGAGGAATCCGTGTCCCTGCTCCAGAGAGCTAAATGTGTGCTTCCAGCGTAATGTGATGTCGGCTCTAGGAAGTAGTGCACATGGTGCAGTGGTAACCCAGGGGAGGGAACTAGAATTCTGACTGGATAAGAGGTTAGCAGGAGCTCTCCAACCAAAAAAAAAAAAAAGCCAGATGAGGACAGGCCTTGAAAAGGCATCCTAAAAGTAATAGTTAAAAGGACTTTGTCCAAAGAGACATCACAGCCAGGAGGTGGCAAATGGACAGAATCACTATCTCCAAGTGCTGAAGGACCGTCAGAGGCAGAAGGAAAAGATTAGTTTGAAGTCACCCCAGCATGTAAAAGTTGGCCTAGGATTAAAAAGGAGAGGGACTCCAGCTCAGTTCCAAAAAACTGAAACCGTCCTAACAGTTAAGACTAACCAGAGATGGAACAATCGTCCTGTGTGTATAGCAAGCTCATCACTGGAAGTGCACGAGTAGGACCCCAATGGCCCCTTGATGGGGATTCCACAGAAGTGACATCAGATTGGTAAAGGACAACCAATAAAGGCTGAGTAAGCAGCTCTCAGGGACACTGTCATGGAGCTCTCATTACAGCTAAGAGGTTGAGACTCAGTCTTTTGGTTCTACTTCTAATATACTATGATTCCAATCATGTCCATCTCTAAATTGCTTAGCTAGTTTGTAATTCCAAAGGCCTATGTTGATAAATCTGTCATAATCAGAGCTAAAATTTCTGTAGAGTCATAGAATCTTAGTGACTTAAGAAGAGTCCATTTGAACCTTTACATTTTATAGATGGGAACATTGAGAATCAGAGAGGCTCAGTGTCTTACCCAGGATCACACAGTAGTTCGTGGCAGAGGCAGGACTAGGCCTAGAGTTCCTAATGCCAAGACGGAGCTCGTTTCACTTTATTCTGCTGACTTTTCACTGAGCTTCAGCTCCAAAAGCCCTTCAGAACCAGAAGCACCACAGCAGAGGCTCATCGGCTGTCCTAGCAAATGGCTCTCCATCGCAGTGGTTATTAATTTGGCTTTGGCAAATTCTCTACGAGGAATCATCTTCAAAAGAAAATAATGCTTTCTGGAATCTCTCTATTTCTGTTTGTGGCTGCAGTGAAGTCTCTTAGATTTTAGAGTTTCCTTGACAAGTGCTCAGACACTTTGGGGTAATTTTTTCTCCTTTCTGTCTCTCTTTCTCCTCCTTTGCTCTTCCCCCACCTCCTCATCATCTCCTTTCCTGCCCCTGCCTCTCCTCTCCTTCTCAACCCTCCCCTCCCTAACAGCTTTGACTTGGTCACCAATGGCGGCATCTCCATCATCCTGCGATTCGAGAGGGCACCTTTCATCACACAGGAGCACACCCTCTGGCTGCCTTGGGATCGTTTCTTTGTTATGGAAACCATCATCATGCGACATGAGGAGAATGAGATTCCCAGCTGTGACCTGAGCAACTTCGCCCGCCCCAACCCTGTCGTGTCTCCTTCCCCGCTGACGTCCTTCGCCAGCTCCTGTGCAGAGAAAGGCCCCATCGTTCCAGAAATTCAGGTACCCAGCTTTCTTAACTGACTTTCTCCATGCCTTTGTTTCATTTGGGGAGTGCAAGAGGATCTCAGACAGCGGGAAGAGAGACCTCATCAGCCCCACATGCAGAATCCAGCTGCCTGGCACCCTACCCTTCAGCATATAACAAATCCCTATTCCTCATCCCTTCTGCCATCCAGTTCACGCCTACTTTCCTTTCCCCTAAGCTCCAGTGTCCCCCCACACTCTCATTATTTTGTTAAAATATTTGTGATTATAGGTTCTACCAAGAAGAGTGAAACAGAAGGTCCCAAATAGTGAGCATCATGATAAAGATTAAATGAGAAAGTGTATATGAATTGCTTAGTACAACTTCTGGCACCTAATAAATGCTCAATAAAGTTTAGCCATTATTATTATTAAGATTGTTTATCATGTACTGCCTTCATGCCAATTAAGGATTGCTTTGGCCCAAATCTATACATGCAAATGCTTTATTTGATTATCATTAAAAGAAAGTAATGTGGAAAGGTGTATTTTAATCTGAGAGAAATCAAGATGGATTCTTTGCCTAAAAAGCTATGCAGATTTGAATTGCTTCCACTACTCCAGCCCAGTTTCTTCTGGCAGAAATAGGGAAAAGGAGAGATTGTAGTGCAAGGAAGAAGCCCCAGAGGTCCTGCCTGCCTAATGGGAACACTGGCATGTGCATGTTAATGGATTGCCTATGCTGATGTAGCAGAGCATTTTTACATTTTTGTGTGTATATTTCATGCCTGGCTGAGCAAACACATCTCTCTCCATGTGCCCTATTGAGTGGCTTCAGACGCTAGGCCACAAAAAGGAAATACAACCATTTTGAAATTCTCATTGCACCCCCAGATTGAAAGCTCACGCTTATTCAGAGATTCAGCACTTGTCTCCTGTCTCAACTACCAGGCAGACTTTTCTTGCTAAATGGTTGTCAGTGGAGACTGAGCTAGCTGGAAAGAAGTAATCTGTTACTCAAGCCTGGTTCAGCTCCAGCTAGACATTTTCCTAGGAGCAAGAACTTTGAAACGAGTGAGGTTAAAGGTCCCACCCTCTTTATAGGACTCCCTGGGCTGGGTGTCCCCAAGCCCAGCTGGGTCACAAACTTTGCTTATGATCAGACTGATGAAATACATGAAAACATACTTGGGTTTTCCCAGGCCTGTCATTGGCTAGCCTTTGCAAGTACTGGGAGATATATATTTTAAAGGGTATATTAAAGAGGTAAATATTTATGAGAGCATCAGGATGACACTTGAACCCTGCCTGTGATACACCGGGATATAGAGCCTGCTTTGCCTAGAATTTATAAGCTGAAATTTAGGAAGATTGCTTTGGTTTAGGCCCAATTCCTAAAATTTTGTGTGTTCAGAAGAATGAGGTGGGAGTGAGAGCTCACACCCACATATGAAATGGACAGAAAGGAAAAAGCTTTCTCTGTGAAGGCCAAGTTCTTCTGTGAACAGAAAGTAGAATAACCATTGTCGTTTTAATGGATATGTTAGCCACAATTGATTTAATGTCCTCCTCTTGAAACAGCGCCCAGAGCATCAAGCTGATAAAATTTCTCTGCTTTTGCCATGTTCCAGAAAATCCTGGCATTAATTTCAACTTTCCGTCTTGGAACTGAGCCCATTGCACCCAGTAGAACCACTCCGTTCATCTAGAACAGCACTGGAGCATGGAAACTCCATGCAACCAATTCAGTCTCTTTCTACGGACAAGCTGGGGGTGGGAGCGCATTAGCTGCAGGTCCTTGGCAGGCTGTGCTCTCAACCCCGCATAATTGTTTGGGCAACATCTATGGTCTCTGTTTGTTTTCCTGAAAAAGAAAGCCATTTGAAACAGATCATACTTTAGGAAAGTTTTGAGAGAGAAACAATCCTTGCAGCTGTCCACATTAGTCTGAGGGAACTTTCTTCATAGTTGCCCCTACTTCCAGCAACACTACCACCAACAGCACCACCCACCCCACTTAGTAACATTTACTGAGTCTTCACTATGTGCTGGGCACTTCGTATGTGTGACCTTATTTAATCTTCATGCTGATCCAGTGAGGAAACAGATTACGAGGTTCCATGAATTTTCTAGGATGACACAGCTAATGAATGAGAGGCGGCACTGTAAGTATTTTACACACACTATTTTACGTGTTCCTTTCACTATGCAATGAGCTGAGCATTGTCACCCCTGTTGAATGGAGGAGGAACTTGAGGCTCAGTGAGGCAGGGCTGTCAGTGAAAGAGTTGGCCCTGGAAACCAGGCTTTCTGATATTTCCTTCCCTCCTCCCTACCTCCCTTTTACCCCTTTCTTCCTTTCCACCTCCTCCTCCTACTCCTCTTCATATTCTGCTTTCTCCTCTTCTTTCTTCACTCCTAATTCCTGCCCCTCCTCTCCCCTTCTCCCCTTTTTCCCTTGCTGCTTCCTCCTTCGCCTCTGAACACCCAGAATACATGGGGCTGTGGCCATCTCCCTCCCACCGGTTATTCCATGACCATCACTTGCTGTGATCTGTCTCTCTAGGCATTACAAGAGGAAATCGCTATCTCTGGCTGCAAGATGAAGCTGAACTACCTGAGCAGCCGTACACCGGGCTATAAATCTGTCCTGAGGATCAGCCTGACCCATCCTACCATCCCTTTCAATCTCATGAAGGTCCACCTAATGGTGGCAGTTGAGGGCCGCCTCTTCAGGAAGTGGTTTGCTGCGGCCCCAGACTTGTCCTACTATTTCATCTGGGATAAGACAGATGTCTACAACCAGAAGGTGTTTGGGCTGTCAGAAGCCTTCGGTGAGTCTCCCAGCCATCGGACTCAGCATGGTCCTCACAGAGACAATAGCACTCGGAGGAGAGGGGAGGTGACAGGGCTATCTCTCCACCTTGCTTGTTTCTATTCTTCCTCCCTCTTCTCAGAAGTACCTAAGGCTTAGTTGGCCTGCAGGGCCTTTCAGTGACCATCCCTGACCTAAAAGAATGTACTCAAAGACCTAAATGTAGAAAACTTGACCATTAAAAAAGGTATTACAAAACCAAAAAGGCCCCTTGACAAGACACCATGGTGGTATGTGATGGGCTGAAAGAGATTTTGTGCCACCAAGATAGAGCTGTTTGGATATTGCCCTGGCTCCCACAGCCATTGGACTTGAATTTACCCATTACAAATATGAGTGTCTAGAGCTCCTGGGTTTCTCTAGTTTTATTGAAGTACAGGAGCTAAGATTCTTCCTTCATCAGAAAGCCTTTCTGGCCTCTTTACCTTATTTCTAATCAGAGAGGTTGTCTCTTTGTTATTGTTATGGCTATCTTTTTTTCAGATGAAGCGGAAGGTGACTATAGCCTCCCCTGGAATCCCAGTTTTACCCAGACCTTGGGCTTCTGAGGCTGGCTATGCTCATTTCAGCTTCCGGATGAGAGCAGGCTCCCAGGGTTGTTTCAGAGCTGGACTATTAGCAGCTCCAACCCATGAAGGTCTAATCCCCCATGCACTACTATGCTCATTAATAAAAATTTGATAAATGGTCAAAAAGTAGAAATAGTCGTACGTGTTCCTATAAACAAATACAGCTACTTGTTAAAATTTACATTTTTTTATGTATGAATTTTTTAACACAGATATCATACTGTATATAACCAGTCTTTTCAACTTAGCATTATTCCATACGCATTTTCCATGACACCCCGTGGTCTTCATAACCATAATTTCCAGTAGTGCATAATATTCCTCAAGTAGATACACTTTGGTTTGCTCAACCTCTAGCCCTTTCTGAACCTTTAGATTACTTCCAGTTTTCCACTATTAAAAATAATGCTGCAGTGAAGACTTTTGTGCCTAAAGTATTTCCCATGCTAAAGATTATTTCCCTGGAATCGATTCACCTGGGTCCTTTTTTAAAAAATTCAGTACCTTCGTTTAACTTTTCCTAATAACGTACCATCACTCTTCAAAAAAAAAGGATATTCAGGCTTGGCATCCCTGTGTTTGTATTGCACATAGATCTGGTTCCACTAAGAAATAGGATCCTTTTTCCTTTCCTACAAAAGACAGAGACAACAAAGAAGAGGCTTTGCTCACCTATACATTCCATGCCTTTTGTTGTCTGCAGTTTCCGTGGGTTATGAGTACGAATCCTGCCCTGATCTGATCCTGTGGGAAAAAAGAACAGCAATGCTGCAGGGCTATGAAATTGATGCTTCCAAGCTGGGAGGATGGAGCCTGGACAAGCATCATGCCCTCAACATCCAAAGTGGTGAGTGGATTAATAGAATCCCCAGAGCCAGGTCATGGGTGTGACCCTTGTCTCATATCCTTTGTGCCTTGCGAGACCAAAAAAATACAACAAACAAACAAACAAAAATGCACACTGCAGATTCCATAGGCTCGTATGCAGTCAGTCAGTCTGAAAGATTAGTCAACAAATGTTCCTTGGAAACCTACTCTTGCTTGTCACTGCTAGACCCTGAGGATGCAGAATTAAAAGGCCTCAAGAATTTGGTCAGAAACAAACACTTTCCAGGCAATTTCCATTCTGTGCCATGGACAGTGCCATCATAGAGGAAAGCAGGGGACACTGTGGGGCATAGATGAGGAGCACCTCACTCAATTTCTTGGTTCAGCAAGGTGTGTCTTTGGAGAGAACTAAACTGAGTCTCAGAGGGTCTAAAGGAGTAGCCCTGTATCACAAGTAGGGAGAACATTCCAAGCAGAGGGCACAGTATGTGCCAAAGCACTGAAGCCTAAAAGAAGAGTAACTGGAGAGAAGGTTCCTTGTGGTTTGAGCAAAGGGTGAAACGGAGGGAATAGCAAAAGCCAAAGCTGGGGGCTTGAGCAGCTGGAGCCCAGGGTAAGATTAGAACTTTCAACTTCATTCAGAAGGAAATGTCAAGCCTCTAAAGGTTTAAAGCATGCCGGAGACACAATCAGATCTGTATTTGTTAGATAGCTCACTCTTTGTTCTGGGATGATATTGGATATCTCCTGCCTAACCTATAGATGCAGTGAATGCCTATCAAAGCCTCAACATGCTTTTGGGGGCGGGGGGGACGGGGGGCGGTGAAATTGACAAGCTAGTTCTACAATTAATGATAGAATAAATATTTGGAATCAGCTAAGGCAGTTTTTTAAAATAAGAATACAAAGAGGCACTCTCCAGATATTAAGCTGTCTTAGAAAAACTAAAACTGTGTGGTGCTGGCACAGGAACAGATAATTAGATTCCATGGGACAGGACGAGGACTTCAGACACTGACCTATGAGTAGTAATTAGAACTAGGTTTGGCCATGAACATCAGAAAAGCCAAAATAACAGGATTGCAAACTTATTAAAAATTTGTTTCTCACTCACCTGAAAGTCTTGAGCTAGATCACCCAGGGCTGGTTTAATGCCCTGCAGGGTCAGAGGTCAAGGCTCCTTTCTTCTCGTTGCTCTACTCAAGCCTCCATCCTCAAGGTCATGGTCCAAGGTGACCACTTCAGCTCCAAGCCTCACATCTCCTTTCCAGCCAGCAAGGAGGAAAGGACTAAGAGCAAGCCCCTTCCATTGTAAGGACACCTCCCAGCAACACAAGTGCTGCTTCTATTGCCACACCATTGACTGGGACTTCATCACCTGCTGAGTAGAGCTGCACACAGGGTGGAGATTATAGTCAGTTCCAGATGGTCCTGTGCCCAACTAAACATCAGGGTTTCTATAACTATGGAGTAAGGATGGGGGATAGTGTGGAGATCCATGGATACCTACAAGTTTCTGCTGCACACCATGTACATTGGAACTTGGTATACAATAGAGGTGGCATCACGTTACAGTGGAGGATGGGTAGGTGTTTTAGAGATTGATACTTGGAAAACTGGCTCAATACATGGAGAAAAAATTAAGTTCATATTGTCTACAAAATAAACAAAATAAAGTTTGATAAACATCCAAATTTAAAAGATAATATTTTAAAATTAATAGAAGAAAATATAGGAGAATATCTTTTTGATCTCAAAGGATTCACTAAAACCCAAAAAGCACAAACATTCGAGTAGAAAAATGATCGATTAGACTACATAAAAATGGAAGATATCTGTTTCTAATAAAGGCCAAAGCTAATAGATGACAGCCTGGGAAAATATGCTCATGACCATGAAAACCAAAACTCACTCAGGCATCAGCTGGTAAGGGTGAAGAGTCCAATCTGGTGGCCGTGACAATATACAGGAGATAAAGGATGATCTGGGCCTGAAAAGAAACTATTAGATATGGGACGAAGTTTATGAGTTATTGAGGTCAATCCCTTCATTTTGCTGGTGGGAAAACAGGTCCAAGGATACTAAAGCAGTGAAGAGATCTCTGCAAGATCTGGGATCAGCCCATTAGCAACAAAACCAGGTAAAAACTGGGGTCTCCTTGGTGAGAAGAGACTGAGTTTCCCTTATGCATTTCTATAAATATCGGTACTTACTCTGTGTCAGGTTCTGACTCTAACACTGGGGATATAGAAAAGGGAGAAGACACAGCCCCCACCTTGAAATAGTATCAGTCTAAAGAGAGAAAAACAGGCAAGTGCAATAAAGAATTCATGTGTAGTAGAGACTTGGACTAGGTCCATGAGATGTGTGCCATCTATTTGAGAGGCAGTGGAACTGAATGGTTGAGAGCCCAAACTCAGGAAACTTCCAGTATCATCTGTGTAACCTCAGGTAAGCCACCTAGCCTGTTCCCCTGTTATCTTACAGAGTTGTCGTGAGGATTCAATCAATAAATCAATATGGCCTGTTCAGGCTCCTCTGGGTTTCATTCTGGAGGTGAAGCAGCCTTGGGAGATGAGTGTAGAAATGGTAGGTAGGGATCTTGCACTGCTTGTGAAACTTAGGCCACTCCGTGGTCAGCCACAGAAGAGAGCCTCACCCTGCTCCATAGGTGGTTCTGTTCTGTGCTTGTTGCAGGCATCCTGCACAAAGGGAATGGGGAGAACCAGTTCGTGTCTCAGCAGCCCCCTGTCATCGGGAGTATCATGGGCAATGGACGCCGGAGGAGCATCTCCTGTCCCAGCTGCAATGGCCTTGCTGACGGCAACAAGCTCTTGGCCCCTGTGGCCCTGACATGTGGCTCTGATGGGAGCCTCTATGTCGGAGATTTCAACTACATCCGAAGAATCTTCCCATCTGGGAATGTCACCAACATCCTGGAGCTGAGGTGTGTATGGTGATGCCTTCCTCACAGTTCTTAACAATGTCCCTTTGCCATTAGGATTACCTGGCATTTCCCACTGGATCCCGAGAAAGGGGCAGGACAGAGCCTCACCTGTCAGACTCAGAGACTTTTCACTTCCCATCTCAGAGGCTAAACTTTTCACTTCCCTGCTGGGGACTCTGGGGAAGCAAGTGCTGCTTTTTACAGGGCACCACAATGAAGACAAACCACTCTTGGGACAGAGAGGTGCTAACCTTGCATCCAGGTGATGTAGAAGGCTGCTAGCAACCAAGAATTAGACTCCTTGGAAGCCCTTGAATCTTCTCTCTGCCTCCTAGCACCAACCTGATTTCACTTAGTTACATGAGTCTTTTTTATAAGGACAAGGATAGCTTAATGGCCAAGGTCCCATGCCAGTGTTACCGAGATCGGCCCTGTTACTTAACACTCATCAGGTTTAGGAGTTCTCTTCAGCTGCCTAATACCGAGATAAGACCTCCAGGCTAAAATCAGGCAGCATCTCTCTGCCCCTAAGGTGCTGCCAAGCCAGCCGAGTCGATCTCTTCTTTTCCTCCATCCCAACAATGAGCAGTAGAGCACAGCCACACTTACAGCTCAGGGAAGGGCCTGATGTGTTGGACTTTCTCTATGCCTGCCTAAACCACATCTCTTTAGAACAACAATACTGTGGGCTCTTTGGTCACAGAGAAGTTGTGGTTAGACATAGAGAAGCCCTGCTCTCCTTTTTTAGGAGAAATTATACCAAGTTTTTCACAACTGCTTTCTTCTGGGCTGGGGTCCATATGAGTGGGACAGGCCCTTCAGCTGGAACACCTTCCTCCAAAGTGGCCAGGGGAAAAGGAAACTCATTTTTGTGAGGCCCTTGCTCTTTACCCAGTATAAGAGTTCTGCGAGATAATGATTACTAATGCCCATGACAAACAAGAAAAAGGAGAGTTAGAGAAGTTGAAGAACTTGCCCAAGGTCTAGCTTCTAGAATGGTGGACCCAAAACCAGAAGGCCATCATGTAGCTCTTCCTCATCAAAGAATTGTCAGTTGACCCAATGAGGACCACTTTGGCTTAATGCCTTATTAAGTTATTCCCTGGAGGTGAGTGCCTGCTGAGAATCTCACTCTGCAGTGCATATGTGAACAGAGGGGAAAGCTTGCTGGCCAACAGACAGCCATCACAGCCCCCAAGAGGAGACCGTTAGTACTTGCCCACACGCACAGGGACAAGTGAAGGAGAAGGTCTTTGGACACGAAAAGATTGAGAAACTCTCATTCTGTGTAGTCATAGGAAATCAGATATCGGGCTGAATGAGAACCAAGCCACTGATGGAACATTCTCTGTCTTTCTTCTCTCTGTTATGAGTTTGACTGACAAAGACATTTGTCAAGGAAGAAGGAACCCTTGAGGATATTTGCTCCAGTTAGCTTCTCATATTGTCTTTCTATCTCCTATACTGTGAGGAAAAGAGCTGTGGCCTAAGGGATCAGCCCACCTTGGCAGAGAAGCTGTGCAGCTTGGGGCAAGACAGTAATCCTCTCTGGGCCTCCATTTTCACATCTTTAAAGTAAGAGAGCCCATTTTCCTTGTCTTCCTCCCACCATTTTGGGGAGATTATGGAAGACAGCAGGTAAGGAAGGGAGGAGTAAATGAAATTTAGAAAGAAAAATAAATTTATCAATATATCGTCATCTTTATATATTTTCTTCCAGTCTTTTTTTTTGTCCCCAGGTCTGTTTCTCTGTGTTAGCCTCTCCCTTCTAATCATAGTGTATCTCCAATTCTGTATTATATTATGAAGAGGACCATAGTGGGCTACGCACGTTTTGATAACTCTTTGTAAGACAGCGGGCACAGACAGAGACACAGCATGTGTCTGTCTGGCCAGGGAGTTTATTGTTTCAACTTCTTTCTTAGCCCTGGTGAAAGCAACACCATGTGTCAACCTTGTCCTCTTTCCTGAAGTCAGCAGTAGTGGTACAGGTGAAACCATGCCTCTTCTGTGATATGTAGCTGCTTGTAAGTGAGCTCACCGACAAGCAATATCCACTATAAAATATATCAGTGTCATAGCTGCTAAGTCTTTATTTATTATAGTATTGTATGGTACCATTGCTGTCAAGTTTTCAGGCTGCTAATAATGCTTCTAACCCTGCTGCTAACACCTCATTCTTTCTTCTATTCCCTGCTCTCCTGTCTTCTGTCAGAAATAAAGATTTCAGACATAGGTAAGCCAACCAGTGGAGAATTTCCTGTCTCTCCTCTGCCTTGTTGCATGTTGTGTGGTAAGATGCATGTGTCAATTTCAGAAGGCTCAATGGCAAATGAATCCTCTGTGGCTGGAACTGATTGGAGGTAATCAGTTACAATGAAAGGACGTCATTAATAATGGTGGGTACGTGTGAGAGCCTGAACTCCTTTATTCTCTAGCAAAGTGCAGCAGTTTATTTGGTAGTCTGTGAACATGACAGACTGAAGTAATAAGGAATAATTTTAATGTTGGCATAGTAATGTGAACGCCACAGTCTGCTTATCCTTAGAATAAAGGAGAACATCATCCTAACTGTGTTGAGTGACTATGGTGGTCACAGTGGGAAGTCCTGAGAACATCTCGATCAAGAGAAGAAACTAGAAGAAGACAGGTTTCAGATTTGCACTTCTGTGGGCATTCTAGGTACCTCGACTTTAGTGGCTGGGATGGCAGGTGACCCCACCAGACAGTTTGCCAACAAGAACAAAGTGGGGTAGGATTTCCAGACCCTACAGACCACACAAAGAGAGCAATACCCCTTGTCATGTAGGCTCACAGTGACACTACAGCAGACAGAAGTGAACCTCATTGGATACACCAAGAGAAATGTCTGCCTGTCAGCGTCACCTGTTACTGTGGCACTTATTTGACTCCTGGGTAACAGTCTCTTTAGAGTCTCCCAGCCTCACACACTTTTGGATTACTTGAAAGTTGCCTTACGCAGATGGAGCTTTGGTTTGCACTGCTACAGAGGTGCTCTCAGTCACCTACATGTGGCTCAGATCAAAGTGGCATATGAAGTGGATGCTAAGTTGTGATAAAAGAAAGTCTTAAGATGATAGGCGGTAGATGACCCAAAATCCAATAATAATATCAATATCTACATGATTAGATATAGTATTCAGGTAACAATCATATATACTAAGATCATAATAATAGTTAACATGTACAGAGCATTAATGTGTAGCAGAGAGGGAGTTAAGTGGTTTACACGGTTTATATAACAGTTTACCCCCTATGAAGGAGGTACTCATGATACATCCAATTCACAGTTGAGAAAACTGAAGCTCCCCATTTGTGTGACTTAGAAAAGATTACTTCATCTATCTGAGCTTTAGTTCCTAACTTGAGGTTCATAAAATCTCCCTTAGAGGTTGTTATAAGGGTTACAGAGGATATTTGTAAAGTATCTAGCATTGTGCCAGGCACAGAAAGGAGCTCCAGAAGTGGTGATGGTGGTGGCGGTGGTGGTGGTGGTGATGTAGTATTATCATCATCTTTATAAGAATTATATGATGTCTTCATCTTTCCCAAAAAGGAATTCAGTCCTCTTACTATCAAAGACACATGCATTAAAGTAAATTAAATAGAATTTAGGAACAAAAGAAAAACAGAGGAAACAGAGATATGTAATCATATATCGAATTAGACTCTGAACTTCCTGGCAGACAGAATAAACAGGGAAACAAATATTTCTATGGTCTGCATTATCGGAAATGGGAAAATATGCCCACTTCTCCGAGGAGGAATATTTTTTTTCTGATACTGAAATCTAAAAGATTTTCAGTGAGCTTCGTATAGATGATACTGAACTATGCGTTGATATGTGCCCTCAAGTTCAGTATATTTCATGTGAAGTATATTTCAGTGAAGATCATGATGAACACCTAGCACTGAACATTAAAAATGTCCATCAGTGGTGATAACTGCCTGGGTCACAGCCAGGATACCGGGGGACCTAGCTGGGAAGAGTCAGGATGTCAGGGTGCTTGTCCAGCTTTGCTGTGCATTCATCATGTGACCTCGGGCTGGTCACCTTGCTTTTCTGGTTTTTAATCTTGCCATCTGTAAATTGAGAGAGTTATGGTTTCGGCGCCTGTTGTTTCTGACGTTTAGTGATCTTTTGCTACAGCTATGGTATGATTTCAAAGCCAGTTTCTTGCTTTCTCTCAATTCATTGTTTTCTCAGGTGCTAAAAACTATTTCTAAAGTGACCAAAGTAGGAGAGGAAAAGGAATTCTTTTCTGCCTTTCAGTTTTCTGAATTTAATCCAGAATAAGGAGGCCTGGGTTCCAGCTCTGATTTTAACTGGTACCTAGACATTGGCAAATCCCTTCCTTTCTCTGGGCCTTCGTGTCCCCATCAGTGAATGTCAGAAGTGGATAATGAAATTCTAAAATTTTGTCCTCTTCGTTAGCACTTACTGTTTCAGCTGTTCCCAGGAATAGCTTTTTGTTCAGGCTGGTGCTCTTAGGCTGTGTGTGTGTACTCCTCAGAGCAGTCTCATCTCTGCCTTTGGCCTTTTTGGCCTCGACGCTGAGCACGCTCAGTCCAGGGACCACTAATCCTTTGGGCATCTTCCTCTGTGGACCCCTTCAGGGAATAAGGATCCTCATCTCTTCCCAGATCTCTTCCCCAGGGTCATAGAGGAATATTTGAAGCCTGTTGCTCAGAAGTACATTTGAACTCAGTCTAGATCAATCACAGCTATACATATTATGTTAATTCTAGCAGAGCCCTTAACTGCCCCAGGAAATAGGTTGGACAGGGCAATGTTAAGTCTACCATACCTGTCTTTTCCATTATGTAGCAACATAAATTTTCTGGAGGTTTCTCAAAGTGACCAGCTACCATTTATTGGGCATTTTTTTAAATTAAGTTTCTTTGGTAACATTGGTTAATACAATTATGTAATTTTCAGGTGTACATTATAATTTGACATCTGTATATTCTATTGTGTGTTTACCATCCAAAGTCCAGTTTCCTTCAGCTACAATATATTTGATCCCCTTTACCCACTTTACCCTCCCATTTTTATTTTTTAATGAACAAGTACTATGCTCAAGATTTGCATTCTTTATACAATTTTGTCCCCAAAATACCCATTTGAAGTAGATGTGATTATCCCCATTTCTCAGATGAAAAAACTGAGGCTCAGAGTAATGAAGCAATTTGCCCAAAGTCGCCTACCAAGTGGGCAGTAGAACTGGTATTTGCACCCATGTCTGTGTGGCTCTCATACTTGAGCTCTTCCCATTGGTTCCAAGATCCAGTAAATCAGGTTCTGCTAGGGCTGCCACCAGATGTGGTCAAGGGACGCTCCTTTGCACAAGGTAGACCTTACTCTGAGGCAAAGGGAGAATTCTCACTCAGAAGCAGAGACTAGATCACCTTTCATCCCAAGAAACTCCTGGGCTCGCAGCTCCTGCTAGGAAATTCCCTAGAAAGAGGGCAGAGTGAGGCTTGACTTTAGCTCATTAACTTCAGTAATGATACCCTTATAGTCTCTTAAGATTTTATGTAACCAAGGTTATGTTTAAGAAAATAGAAAAGAATGTGGGCCTTAGGCAGACTCTGGAAACAGAGCTGTGACCTTACTCTGTGCGCAGCCCTGCTCAGGATCAGAACTGGGTCAGACACACGTCTGCCACAGAACTGGGCCAAGGGTCCCAGCCGTAGGCCATCGTCTATCCTATGCATTTATGGTTGGCAGAGTCTTCTAAGGCCTTGTTACCTGAAGTGCAGTCAAGTAACACTGGCATCCTCTGAGAACTCGTTAGAAATACAGACTGGAGGCAGCAACACCCCGGAACTGCTGAACTGAAATCCTCATTTTAACAAAATCTCCAGGTGATTCATATGGACATTAAAGTTTGAGAAGCACTGGCCTAAGGCCATGGTTTACAAATCTGTCTGTGCCTCAGAGTCACCTGGAGAGATCTTAAAGATACAGATGCCCAGACCCTTCAGATGTTATGCGTGAGGCTTTTTTGAAAGCTTTCCAGGTGAATCTGAAGTGTAGCCATGTTTGTGAGCCATCACTCTAAGATCCTTAGCCGTGGGTATTTTCTGCATGTTCTCCCAGGGAGGCAGATGGTCACTTACTCACTGATTCATAAATTCAGCAGACCTTTCTGGAGCATTTCCTCTGCCCTGGCCCAGGTCTAAGCACCAGGGACTCGAAGCCAGTCCCTACCCTTGAGGAGTTCAAGATGTCATGGAGGAGACAGGCTACCAAACAGAAACATGTCTTAAGGTGCTAGAGGTAGGAAAAGTACAATCTGCTGAGAGTCTAGTGAGAATACAGCAAAGAAGTGGCCAATTCTATCAGTGAGGGTAAGGGGAGCCTAGGAATCAAGGAATGGCATTACAGATGAGGTGATGCTTGAGCTCAGTTTCAAGATATGAGCAGGTACACTGGTGGCAGTGGAGCTTCCTGGACCCTGAGAAGCAGTGTAGAGAAGTAAGAAGAACACTGACTTTGGAGTCAAGTAGATCAGAGTTGAAAATCCATCCTAATACTTAGCAGTTTCTGACCCTGGTCAAGTCACTTCGCCTCTCTCAGTCTTAGTTTTCTGAAATACTTTGGAAAAAAAAAAAAAGCACCTGCCTTATATGGCGGTTGTGAGGAACATGAGATCATGAGTGTAAAATGCTAGCACAGTGTCCAGAAAGGAATAGGCACCCAGAGATGGTAGAGAATGCTTCTCTTCTCATGACAGTCGTCTCTGCAGCTGTGCTCCACAGACAGGTGGCACTGCTCCCAGCAGAGGACCGGGTGCTGTTCCCAGTGCAGGTGGCATGAGGAAGAAGTGAGCTCTGCCAAGTGGAAAGGGCTGTTGAGATGGATAATTTCATTTGATCCTAATGACAAGCCTCTGAGCAAAGCAGAGCAGGGACTTAATCATTTGACAGCTAAAGGACCTACAGCTTGAATGATTTAGGTGACTTTCTCAAATTAGAATTCACATCTAAACCACCACAGACCTCAAATTTGTCCTTGGGCACAAACGATAGGGCCACAGCATTTATAAACTCTGGAACGATCCTGCCAATGCGGCCCTGTTCTGGAATTCACCAATCTGAGAAGCTCCACATGAGTGGCACTTCTCTGGGGCAGTGCAAAAAGACATGAGCCAGAAACGCAGGGGGCTAATCTAAGTGGACAGGGCCCCTCATCTTACTCCCTCAGGACCCATTTTTCTGCCAAGGTGGATAGCACCAGTTTATCATGAGTAATGCACAAAGGAATGAAATAATCACCTCCACCTCACAGCTATCATCAGGAAAGCAGAAAGATCAAGGCTGCCCTAGCGTTACAGAGTGGGATCTAAGGTCACTGCATTTTATCTAGCCAGCACCAGTGTCATCGGAAAAGATTAAATCTGTGCCACGTTATAGGGTAAGTCACAGGAGTCATTTCGGGATAAACAGGACAGCTCCCCTGTTACCACCACCCCCAAAAGAGAAGTAAAAGAAAAACTCAGGAATTTGATTGAAAATACCACTTAAATGAACTAAAAATGGTGATGCCATTTACTTAATGCAAGTGGTTGCTATGAGCTAGAAGGCACCAAGCTGATCACTGGAAATACAAAAATAAATAAAAGCCTGTCTCTTCAAGTATTGACTGTAGGATTTGGGAAACAGACACATAAATAAATAGCCACAGCATTATGTTAAGTGTCCTGTAATCCAGATATGAACAGATATGAATCTCAGTGCACAGAGAAGAAAGGTCCGGGAAGGTTTGACCAGAAAGGGTGCCATTTGAGCTGACCCCTGAAGAGTGAGTAGCAGGTCAGCAGACTGAAAAGGGAAGGGGAAGGGATCTCCCATGGGGCAGGAACAGCAGATATAAAAACACATGAAGGCACGTTGAGGGACAAGTTGTCAGTATTGCTGGAGTGCAGGAGGTCTGTGAGAAAATGTCGGGAAGAAGGCTGGGAAGATGGAGCAGCAGCAGAGCATTGTGGGCCTTGTGTGCTGCTAGGCTGGGAGTTCTGAACTTAGCCTATAAATAATGGGCAGTCCTAGAAGGAAAAGTATTGAGGTGACATGTTGGTATTTGGGTTAGGTGGTAGAGAATAGCTTGGGGAGGACCCAGGCTACAGGCGGAGAGACCTGCCCTTTATTCAAGAAAAAGGTGATAGGACAGTAGTGTTAGGGCTGGAGAGGCAAGACGGTTGGAGGAAATCATGACATCTTAGTCAAATTCAAGAAGAGGAAACGAAGGAAGGAAAGCCTTGTTAGAAGCTGCCAGTCCCCAAGACACTGTCCAAAGCGAGGGATGGTTATGATGACAGACAGTCAAGGCCAGATTAACACCTTTAGACACCTTGACACTAAAAAGATTAAGGTGCCCCAATCTTCACACGTAATTAAAAAAAAAACCACCAATCTGTAAAAAATTTCTTCTTTTAAAGACCCAAAACTTACATGCCTGATAAAATATGAAATAACTTCTTTCTAGACTTTTCTAACCCCCTTACTTGCATCCCAAGGGGATGTTCAGCGCCCCTACTCTGTGGGTGCTCTAGGCATTGCTCACTCTTCCCCGCTTCCCTTAACATAGTATGTCCCACTGTCCAGTGAAAATGGCCAGTGACGGGCCATCCAGCCTGAACAGAGAGATTCCTTTGAACCAGAAGACTTTCCAGAGACTTGGAATAATGGGCTGTCAATATGAGATGCAGTTTAAGGACCTGGGAAATATCAGGCCATGCACAGGAGCTGAGAACAGCTTCCCAGGAGTTATGACTCCAACTCCAATGTGGCCTAGACTTGGAAGAAATTATAAATCAGTATCGTGCGATAACAGAATCCAAGCTTAATAAGCGGCACCTACTCTGAAGTCCTCTCTGAGTACGGAAACAGACATAATGACCAGTAATTAAAACACCAGTTAATGGAGTACCTACAAGGTGCTGTGTATCATGCTGAACTTTTGTCTTATACTATTTTATGTAATTTTTCCAATACACCAACAAGGTAGCTATTAACATCTCCATTTTGCAGATAAAGAAAACTGGAAGCTCAGGAGGCCAAGTAATTTCCTTAAGTCTCAGAACCTGGAAATGACAGAGCTAGACTTAGAACCCAGACTGGTCTGATTCCAAAGCCTGTGCATTTTTCCTACCCTCTGCCTAGAGACAGGGCCTTGTCTCCGTAATGCCTCTGTACAGTCGTGGTCTGACTTCACTTACCTCTGTTAGCATAGCCTTGTCTTTATAACAGTTTTCCAGAAATAGAACCATCATCAGCACTGCTCTGGTGTTTTATTTTTTCTTGGATGTTGCTACAAATTACAAACTAATCGTGCAATTCATTTGTATCTGACTGCAAGTGGGAGAATACTGGGCTCCTGATAAGTGTAACACGAGTGTCAGCTGAAGACGGTGCTGATGCCGGCAGTGTGTCAGATTTGGCCAGGGTCTTATCAGTCAGTCCCAAGCAGGGTTGTGGCTGCTATAAAAACTCTGTGAGAGAAGAGCTTGTGAGTCAAACTCTAAAAGTGTTCTCTGAAGTCAACCACTTTCATGGTTCTGGCTTGGATTTACAGGCTACGTATGGTAAGCCTCATTGATAATCCTTTTAAGAAAACACATACTGAGCACCTGATGTGGCACTGGGCTGGGCATCACAATCATTGGCATTGATGGTTGAATGGAAGGGAGAGTTAGACCAACCACTGCGGCCAGAAAAATTGGGGAACTGTCACCCAAAATGTGGACATCATTTCCATAAGACACTTGGGCTTGGATTTAAGTTGTATATATCTCTGGCTACCTGATAGGAAAAAAGAAAGTGCTCTCCAATGGGCATGTCCTTGTTTTCCAGTCACAGTCCAGCACATAAGTACTACCTGACCACGGACCCTATGAGTGGGGCCATCTTCCTCTCTGACACCAACAGCCGGCGGGTCTTTAAGATCAAGTCCACCGTGGTGGTGAAGGACCTCGTCAAGAACTCTGAGGTGGTTGCGGGGACAGGTGACCAGTGCCTCCCCTTTGATGACACTCGTTGTGGGGATGGCGGGAAGGCCACAGAAGCCACACTTACCAACCCCAGGGGTAAGGCCTTTTTTCTAAACACTTTAAGTGACATTTATTGGGGTGCTTTCCATTTTCAAAAGAAATACATGTTTATCGTTGCAAAAATTTTTGGAAATTACCAAGAACTCTATGGAGGAAAGTTAAAATTGTCATGGTTCCCCCTGCCGGAAATTCCCAGTTAACATTTCCTGTCTTTCCTATTAGTCTTTTTTCTAAGTGCTGTGTGCATGCAATACTCACCAAAAACAAATAAAATGAGATCGCATTAATAAACAAGTTGTTTTAATAACCTCCTTTTTCTCCTAACCGATAAATAATGAACGTGTCTCTATGTCATTAGTCTTCTGTGTACTCGTTTTTAATGGCTATATAGTATTCCATCAAATGGATCTCCCGTCATTTATTTATCAGTGTCCTTCTGTCTCTCATGTTATTGTTTTATAAAATCATCTCTGCACATGTTCATGTGCCATAGAATGGGTTAACTGTTTTAATTTTGAGTCCTGCAAAAAGTTAGGCCTCTTCATACCCATAATCACAATTTTTCATTCACTTAGCAAATATTTACTGAGTATGCAGTGCACTGTGGTTGCAAAGATAAGTTCATTATGGCAGAAGGTATGACTTGAATGTGAATCACTCTGATATGGGAGAGAAGGAGAAGTGCTTCCTGAGATGCCAGAAGAAAGAACCGTGCATGGGAGTCCAGAGCTGAGAGAGGCCCCTGTGCCTAGCAGAGTAGGAGGGCTTTTTGGAGAAGCCATCATTTACAACAAATATCCATCATTCACCCTAAAGCCAGTGACCTATAGTGTATAAGCCTCAGAGTCCTTGTTGATAAAATAGAGGTAACAACACCTTCTGTGTCCACTTCCTAGGATCATTCTGAAGGTCAACATGAATATATTTCATGTGATACCTTATAAAAATTGCCATTGTATTACTAAATAGTGCCAGATTTCAAATTAAATAGGGCCTGGTTTCAAATCAAAGCAGTTAGATGCTAATGAAATGAGGCAGTCCTATATTCAAATTCAGACATTGCCACCAAATAGCTGTGCAACTTTGGGTGAGTTGCTTAACTTCTCTGAGCCTTATTTCCCTCATCTGTGAAATAGAGATATACTATACAGTTGAAGTACACATTAAATATTATCAGAAATATAAATGCTTAGTACTATGGTACCGGGCACATGATAAACATCCCATAAATGGTGATTCCTATTATTATTATATTGTATTATATCACATCACATCGTATCATATATTATATCATATCATTTATCTCTACCATGTACCTGGAGTAGTCAGGTGGTAACTCTGTGAGGTAAATAGTATGACATGTGTGGTTAATCGCCCTCCTAATTATGATTTCCTAATACTAAGAGAGTAGGCTGGAGTGGAAAGAACACTGAGCTTGCACTTAGAGATTCTGCATTATGGTTTATCTCTGCCACTCTCTGGCTTTGTGACCTCCTCCTCTGGGGCTCAGTGTTCCCACTGGTAAATGAGCAGATTGGGCTAAATTATTCCTGTGACCCCTTCCAGTTGCAACTTTCTACCCTCTTAGAATTAACCCATTTTTTTTCTGAGGATCTTTACTCCTTCCAGGTCTTTCTTAGTTACCCTACACACTCTCCCCTCACACACGCATGCACAAACACACACACACATATGTAGTAGCAGTGAATGTGCCCAAACGCCTGATAGAAATGACAAGGGTGCCATAATACCCAGACACTTTGTAGCAGGGAGGAGAAAAGATGTTCATCTATTTAGCACAACAAAAGGAGAAAAAATGATGTAATTAATCAGGGGACAGATCACTTCCATTAGCCTGTGCAGCCAACTTTGTAAACAAGAAACTCGATTGTTCATGAAGCACTCATCAGTCCTAGCAGATGGAAGAGAAAGACAGCATAGCCTGGCAGACAAGAAAACTCCTGTCTTGGTACTTAAAGAATGTAATTAATTTACATTCTAGGCAGGGACAGAAGAAAGGCTTCCTTGCCTTGAGGCTGCCTGGTCCTGTGTGAAATTGCTTGTCAGCCCTGAACAGCCAAGGAGGGGGCAGAAGGAACCATTGCTCCAGTGGTTTTTTTATCCCTTAGAGGCCTTTGGGGCAGTGCCTTAAACCATCCTGCTGACCAGTCATAGATACATGGGCCCCAATAGCAAGGGTCTTGAATCCCACAAAGTGCTGGTCACGTTCTCATAATTATAAGTCACTAATAATGATTGAGGGGTAACTGTTAGAAGTCAGGTGTTATAATCCCCATTTTATTGATGAGGAAACTGAGTCTTGGAAGTGAAGTGACTTGCCTAAGTTTTTATAACTGGAAAGCTTACACTTCAAATGTCTCTACTTCTATGAAGCTTTTTCTGACTCTTCCTCTCCATGCCTTCCCCAGAGTAAACTGAACAGAATAAAACTGACCAGAATCATCTTTATTTTGTCGTGACCTTCTCTGGGTTCTGTCAGTCCCGGGAGCACTCCACACATCATCGACTCCCTCTCATGCCTCCCCAGCCAGACCATGCACTTCACGGGGGCACATCTCCTCTGTGGCTCAGCCCCAACATCCCTGAGTACTTCTCCATTTGGTAGGGTTATATCTAACTCTTGTGATTCTGGACCTGGGGTGGAAGTCAATATCACCCGTGAGCATTTTTAAAACATGCTTTGGTCCCATTCCAAGCTATCCCCTGAATTAGTAGTTCCAGGACTGAGGCCAAACAGGTATCTTTTGAAAAAACTTTTCAAGTAATTCTAATACGTATCAGTGGTTAAGAAGTACTGATTTACTAGAGTGGTTCTCAAACTTTTATTTGTATTATTATCACCCAGGGTGCTTGTCAAAAATACAGGTAGATGCTCAGGCTCCATGTGAGATTTTCTGAAGCAGCTCCCAGGTGATTCTCACACACATATGAGACTGAGAAATAAAGATTTAGAACAATCTATTTACCAGCTGAGAAAACAAATGCAGAGATGTCCATTGACTTGCCCAAGGTCACACAGCTGGTCAGAGAGAAAGTCAGTGGGGTGGAACAGTCTAAGGAATGAAATAAGTGATGTCGAATAACAATTCTGACTCTTCTCTTCAGTGTGCCCTTTTTAGAAATTAAATTCACCAGCATTCCCTACACAGATCCAAAGGATTCTTTTTGTAGGCTCTATTTTTCTGTAATGACCAATGAAACTAAAATAGTAATAGAGTAAGAAAACATGAAGAATGATTATCTTGGAAGAAAAGAAAAATTGTTACCAATAAGGAGATTTGATTAGCATAATTACAGGTCTTCAGAAGTAGGTTAATTTAAATAATTCACAGTTTTGACATGGAAAAATATACTCCTTACAACTACCTCTAGTGCTTAATAAACCCCCAGAAGTTATCAGTGCACTGCAGTGGATGGCTAAGGTGATAAGTAAAAATCTCCAGCAGTGGCAAGGTGGAAGAACCAGAACCCTGGATGCTCTGAAGACCTGGGTTCTACTTTCTGCTTCGAACAAGTCACTCTACACCTCTGGGCATCTATCTCCTTGTCTTAGAAAGGGAATGAATTTTGTGCAGAGGATCTAACAAAATCACAGCGTGGAGGTTCTCTGTCAGCCTGCAGGTCCCCATGAGTGTGTGGGTTGTCACCACCTTTGACGCTGAATTCTCTGCCCCAGGCATCACGGTGGACAAGTCTGGGCTGATTTACTTCGTAGATGGCACCATGATCAGACGCATCGATCAGAATGGGGTCATCTCCACCCTGCTGGGCTCCAATGATCTTACCTCGGCCAGGCCCCTCAGCTGTGATTCTGTCATGGATATTTCTCAGGTAAGGAGAGAGCTTCGTCTGCCAGAGCCCTGGGTCTGCATACGCGCCCTCTCACCTGGCACCCAGCCAGCATGTGGGCGGTTTGCCTTTTTATTCCACAAGCCTTTTCAGGGCACACTCTTGGTGCTGGGCCTCTGAAGAACACTCAGGACACAAAAATTAGTAGGGCACAGCGCCATGTTCACCACAAGGAAGCTCAGGGGACAGTGAAGAAATCTGCCCCAGGAAACCGCAAGGGCAGCAGAGATTCACAGAGTGTGAATTTAAATCCATAGCTACTTGACTTCCCTCTTTGAAAACACTGGTATTTGTACATTGTCTGTTTTATTTTTAGACTGTAAACTACATGAAGACAGGAAGAATCTGTCCATCTTTTCCTCTACTATAGCCAGGGTGCCTGGGACACAATAGGAGCACACCGGTATTTAGCGATTGATTGATCGATCGATCGATCGATCCATTGAATCACAGCTTTGGCACTTACCAAGCTGAGTAAGTTCAGACAACTTTCTGAGGTCCTTTGAGCCTCATTTTTCACATCCGTAAAATGGAAATCATTTTACATTGAGAATACATGAAACACTGCATGGAGGCTCCTGGCACCACTTGGCGCTTCAGAGATGATCAATAAAGAGAAGTTTTAGTGCCCACTTTCTCAAAGGACATGTCATTTGTGCCAGGTTTGGAAGACTGAATAGGGGTTTGCTGGGCGGCAAGGAAGAATGGAGGCATTTCACACAAAGGGAACAGCATGTGCTAAGGCACAGAAATGCTAATGAGCCTGGTATATTCAAGCAACATGAATCTATGCCAGAGCACAAATTTCTTAGAAGGAAGTAGTAGCAGGAATTGAAACTGGAAACATGATTTGGGGCCAGTTTGTGAAGGACCTTACCTTACCATACCAAAGAGTTTGGACCTTTTCAGGTGAGTATCAGGAACCTAGTGTAGACCAGAGAAAGACACAAGTGACTGGGGCTATTCAGCATGTCCTTAATTTGTCCCGCAATGATTTGGCAAGAGATGTGTCCTTTATTACTAGATCTTTCGGCAGGGCCTGGCCAGTGCTAAATCAGTGAATATCCATCTTGCCGAAATTAGCAAAACCAAGGAAATTGAGGATTGAGTTACGTTAAATTGCAAACTGGTGTCAGCGGTAGTCACACTTAGCTTTTTAAACCCCCTCACTTCTGTGGGAGGCTGCACATAAGCTCTTTTCCTCTGACCGTGGACCTGCTCCCTGGTGCTCAGCAGGCAGCAGAGGCTGGGAGGCGTCACTGGTCATGCCTCCCTCTGTTACTGATGTGTCATGGAGCCCCTTCCCCAGTCCCATGGCTGCTGCTGGCGGTCCCAGCACCCATGTCACATCCCTGTTGGATGCTGTGTGATTTCCCTCTGCACCAACTAGTGTGATAGTTATGCTCCATAATGGAATCTGCTCTCTGCCACTTGTCTTTCCAGTTTGGCAGGCTTCCTGTTGCTGGCTCGAGAGTTTCCCTCTCCAGTCTGTGAGCAAGCTTAAATTACCCATCAGGAAGCTGCTATGGCCCGAAGATGTGGGTACAAGTATTTTCAATTCTCAAAATGGGTCCTCCACCAGCCAGCACCAGGTGCCGAAAATTTTCAATCCACACGTTGGAAAATTGTTTAACTTTAGTTAGAGGTGCTGCCAAGCAGCCAGATCAAAGGCTTGGAAGACAACTGATATGTAATAGAGGGGAAGAAACCCACACTCTACAGACACAGGCATATATTTTTATATACATATATGGGCAGGGGGTACTGGCTTTCATTCTCAAAACTTCTGTTACAAGCACCCAGCGACTTTACCATCCCACAGGGAGCAGCGAGGGAAGCCAGAGGGCTAAGAACACAGCTCAGAGGCAAGAGTGCAAAGGAGAAAACCAAGGAATTCAGACCATCTCCTCTGGAAGGAGACGGAGACCAGACCCCAGGAGAAACTAGAAGGAGGCACAGAGTAGAGAAGGATCAGAAGATAGTGCCACCTGTTTGAAACGGGATTAGTTCTCAGCTCAACAGACTGTGGCCACCAGAGACACAGAGGATAACTCTATACTTAAGGTCCAAAATGACTTCCTGAATACTTATTATGTGCTGGGCACTGTTAGAAATAGGGATGCAGAGATGAGTACTACTTCACTTTTCTTATTTAGCTGTCACAATAATCTCAAGAGGTAGATATTATCTACCCCATGTTACAGATAAGGACCCTGAGGCTTGGTGAAAGTAAATGCAGTTATAAATGCAGAGCCCTGTGCTAGGCTCTATCAGGAATGTAGAAATGAAATTTTTTTTATCAAATCATGTAAGTAAATTGCCTAGCACAGTGGCTGGCAGCTAACAATAGGCTGTTAATATTCATTCATTTTATACTTTACAAAGAACTGCCTTGTACATTGTCTTGTTTGATCCTCACAATTACTTTATGTAATATTTATTACATATGGGGAAAGTAGTTCAAAGTGTTTCAGTAACTTAAGATCACACCTATAGTTATTGTGGAACTGAGAGAGGAAGCGAGGTGTCCTGGCCCCAAATCCCTTGCTCTCTCTCTCTGCTATTCGCTGTCATTTATTTGTTCCTTCATTTAACAACCCATTTTTTTAGACAAGTAACTCTGCAACAAGGCAGTCAGCTCCAAGCGCTTTTATAAAGGCACAGTGCTCCATTCCACCTCAGGACCACAGAATGTGAGAGCTGAAGGGACCGCAGAGATTATAAAGCCTCTCCACTTTGGTGGTGAGAAATGAGCCTCAACGTAATCATCACTAATAGGGGGATGAAATCAGAGAAACTTGAGTCCTCAGTCTGGGTCTAGAACTTCATGCAGGCACTGTGACAGAGCGAGGACCGACTCCGAGAGCACTGCTCCCTCTTTCCCAGATGCTTTTGTGCACGTAGACATAAAGGAGAGAGCAGGAGAGCACTTGCTCTTCCCTTCCTTCCCCTATTCCCTCCCCCTCTCCCTCCCCTAGCCCCCACTTCCTCCTCCCCATTCACCCATCAGAGAGTCTCTTTTCATCATAATGACAGGCAGAAAGGTCTGGGCAAGCAGGTCCCCAAGATGCCACAGGACCAGAGGGCATAAAATATTTAGCAGCTAGTGTCGACAAGAAATGGGTTTTAGGAAATTGAAAATTCCCCTGTCACTTTAGAGTAAACTGTGTTCTTGACGCAGCTGAGGACTGCTGTGCCGCTGAGCTCCAGAGGGCACTGGGAAGTGTGAGGGCTGCAGCCCGCTGGCAGCTCTGCCGTGCCTCAGACTCCCTTATTCTGTGAGGACATAGGGACCCAGGATGGAAGTGAGGGAACAAGAAAACTTTAGGAAGCAGAGTTCAAGAATTATGCATGGAAAAAGTGAGAAAGGGCTCACTCCATCATGAGAATGACCCTGAGCTAGAGGAATTCAGACCATCTCCTCTGGAAGGAGATGGGGCACATGAAGGTGGCCCTTCTATCTCAGGTGTATATAATTTACTGGGATTTCTTTTTACATTAGTAAACTACCACATATATATTATAGGAAATAAAAAAGCCAAAAATTATAAAAGAGAAAGATAAAATTATCTCTAGTCTCAGTATAGTTAATATCTTGGTATATATCCCTCAAGCTTTTAATCTCCCCTCTATCCATAATCTAATTTATTGTTGTATTTTTCCCCCATTTGGGATCACACTGTACTTACGGTTCTGTTCCTGGTTTTTCCACTTAATACATGGCAGACAGTTTCCCATGCCACTAAATATCCATCTATAATATCACTTTTAACAGCTACACTAAGTTTTCTAATTTATAGGTGAACTAAATATACTGTAATTTATTTAGCCAGTTCTCTGTTGGTAGGCATTTGAGTTGGTTTCAGTTTTTCACCATTATTTAAAATGGCTTTGATAAACACCTTTATAAACAATGGTGTACAAGATTAAATTCCTGGAAGAGAAATTTCTTATCTGAAGGTATACACTTGTTTAAGCCCCAAATTGAACTGAATGTCAGGAGTTTAGAGGGGCTCAAGAATGTAAGGTGATGAGTCTCTAGGGGCGGAATAAACAAATCAGCTGGAGGCAGCACCTGTCAGCACTTCAGCCCACATGCAGTTTGGCTGGACCTCTTGGAGACACAGTTGGAAAAGGGCTTCCCTTAGTGCCAGCTCCTCCCAGTGTGATCTATCTTGCAGTCTAGCCTCCACATCCATTTGACAAAGCATTTCTCACCTCAGACCTGCCAGTAGCCATCCCTGTATGCCTACAGGTATGAACAAGGCTCACCACGTTCCTTCCAG
Source organism: Pteropus vampyrus (assembly GCF_000151845.1). Lineage (NCBI taxonomy): Eukaryota > Metazoa > Chordata > Mammalia > Chiroptera > Pteropodidae > Pteropus > Pteropus vampyrus. The sequence continues at coordinate 1,600,387 of NW_011888922.1, forward strand.
CTTCCCAGCCTGGCTCAGCCATTGGGCCTAGGACTGCTGAACCCCTCCTTCCCATTGTCAGCTCCATTAATCTCTTTTGAGATCACCTGTTCTCTGAGCTACTAGAAACCAATATCTAGAGCAGGGCTTCACAAACTTCAGTGTGTACAAGAGTCACCCAGGGTTTTTGTTTAAATGCAGACTCTGATTTAGTAGGTTTGGGTGACACCTGCTACTCTACATTACTGACCAGCTCCCAGGTGATGACGGTGGTGCTGGTCCAGTGATCACACTAGAAGGAGAAAGAATCCATTGTGATTCTCAGCCCCGCATTGGAATCTCCCAGGAAGCTTTTAAAACCCTGCCAGTGCCTGTGGATCTGATTTCATTAACCGGGGGTGGGATTCGAGCACCAATACTTTCAGAAATCACTGCAGGTAATTTGGATGTGTGGCCAGATTTGAGAATTCCCGATCTGGAACTATGTCAGACAGGGGTCATGGTTGTCTTTATATCTCCAGCATTTAGCCATGTGTTAATCCATGAACTCAAAGAATCAAGAAGTCATCTTTCATATAAAAATCATATCAACAATTCATGAAGAGTCTCTCTTAAGCCTCTGGGCAACTCCTACTTCAGCCTCCAGACTCCATCTGCCTTCCCCACCCACGTCCATAACATTAGCTGCCATTATCAGAGAATTTATTATGGGTCAGGCACTCTGGACTATTGTCATTCTTGCTTTACAGATGTGAATATTGAGGCTCAGAGAGGCAAAGTAACTTGCCCAAGGTCGTAAGTAGTGGGGCTAGGATCAGAACCCAGGCCTGTCTGACTCCAAAGTCTGTCTCTTGCCTACTTTCTTTGTTTCTTTGCTTTTTTTTATTGTTTGTTCTTTATGTTTTGTCAGTCTAATAGAGACCATCAGATGTCTCAGTGGCAGCTCTTGCATTATTTCACTCTGATCAGGGACCTGACGTCTATTGCTGATGACAGACTGCTGTGAGGATCAGGCAGGACTGCATGTGAAGGCACTTGGGATGCTGTTATAGGCTAGCTATATGGGGTCTGGGATGATTAGTGGTGGTCACCTTGCCAGGCATTTGAGTGTCGGTGTCTCCATTGTCAGGTTCGCCTGGAGTGGCCCACAGACTTAGCCATTAATCCAATGGACAACTCGCTTTATGTCCTCGACAACAATGTGGTCCTGCAAATCTCTGAAAATCACCAGGTGCGTATTGTCGCTGGGAGGCCCATGCACTGCCAGGTCCCTGGCATTGACCACTTCCTGCTGAGCAAGGTAGCCATCCACGCAACCCTGGAGTCAGCCACCGCCTTGGGTGTCTCTCACAATGGTGTCCTGTATATCGCTGAGACTGATGAGAAGAAGATCAATCGCATCAGGCAGGTTACCACTAGTGGAGAGATCTCACTAGTTGCTGGAGCCCCCAGTGGATGTGACTGTAAAAATGATGCCAACTGTGATTGTTTCTCTGGAGATGATGGTTATGCCAAGGATGCAAAGCTGAATACCCCATCTTCCTTGGCTGTATGTGCTGATGGGGAACTCTACGTGGCTGACCTTGGGAATATCCGAATTCGGTTTATCAGGAAGAACAAGCCTTTCCTCAACAACCAGAACATGTATGAGCTGTCCTCACCAATCGACCAGGAGCTCTACCTGTTTGATACCAGTGGCAAACATCTGTACACCCAAAGCCTGCCCACAGGAGATTACCTGTACAACTTCACCTACACCGGGGACGGTGATGTCACCCTCATCACAGACAACAATGGCAACATGGTAAACGTCCGCCGAGATTCTACCGGGCTGCCCCTCTGGCTGGTGGTCCCAGATGGCCAGGTGTACTGGGTGACCATGGGCACCAACAGTGCACTCAAGAGTGTGACCACGCAAGGACATGAATTGGCCATGATGACATACCATGGCAACTCTGGCCTTCTGGCAACTAAAAGCAATGAAAATGGATGGACAACATTTTACGAGTAAGTATTATAACAAAGCCGTTTAATGGTTTTGTTTCATGAGATGTAGGATTAGAGGCGAATTGATAGAGTGTTAATTTTTGGTATTTCATTTTAGTTCAAGAATTGGGATGCAAACCATTACTTATAATATGTTCTGCCTGTTCATATTCCAGACGATTGCTCTTAGGAAGGAACATGGTGTAGCGGAAAAGGCATGAGCTTTGAGGTCAGAGGAATTGGGCTTTAATCCCAGCTCTCCTATGGACTTAATCTCTCTAGGCCTCAGTTTCCACATCTGTAAAACGGAAACAGTGACTACCTTCCCAGCATACCACAGGGAGGTGATGTAGATGAAGGTACTTGATAGCGTGCTAGCATCTTCATATGACCACTGTTTAGAAATATGGTAGTGAGAGAAGAAACAGTTCCATGTGGGTGAATTGTTCACATAATTGAAGCTCACATATTCAAGTTTCAAAGAATTTTTTTTTTTTCACTCGAACCATTTCGTTTGGAATTTATGAAGTACTTTACATGCCTCCCTTCTCAAACACATTATGCAGAAATAATGAAACCTTTCTTTTTATGAGTCGAGATCAATAATAAGGAATATCCACAATTACATATTATGCTATAATATGAAGATAGCTCCCAGGAAGTGAGGCAATGAGGCTACAGAACCCTTCACTCCTGGCCAAAATGATTCTGAACTTTCTTTCATTAGCTCCTGTGTCTAACTGGTATCATTTCACTCCTTCTTCCCTCAGTGTGGCGCTGTCGTGTCACTATTTATTTCAATCATGGTGCCTGCTTCAAGTAGCTCACGTCCCTTCTTTTCATCCACAACAGAACTTCTTAAATGGTGTGGTCAGAGAACCAGATTTCAGTTTATTCTAATCCTATTCAAAATAAAATATGTATATCTGAGATGTTCCTCTATGAGCTATTATAATGAATAGATTTTGTAACATCTCCTTTTCTATTTAGATTTTTCTGAGCTTCTTTTTGAGGTCTTCATCATGTTCCAGACAACTGAGACTACTGAACATATATGCAGGTGATGGGGAAGGAACTAGCTTTGTTGCACATCAGATATGGGCTAGGAACCACATTATTGCATTAATCTTCACAACAGCTCTAGAAAAGGGATGATATCTGTTTTACAGAAACAGAAACTGAGGCTCAGAGATGCTCCTTTGTCCACTGTTATATAGTGAGAATGTAACAGATCAGGGATCACAACCCAAGTGTGTCTAATGTCAGAGCTCATGCTCTTTCAGCTCTGCCCCGCTGCCCACTGCTGAGTTTGTTAGTCCCAAATGAACTTGAATCTTTGAACCGTAAATTTTTCTCAAGCTTGATCAAGCATCAGTTTCTCACAGTCCTAGAATCCAAAGGAAAAAAATCTGTAATAGATTTTTAAATACAATTTGCACCAAAAAATGTCACAGCAATTTGTACAAAGTTCACTGGCTAACTTCCTTTCTCCAAACAAGGGCCTTGTTAATTAAAAAGAAAAGACAAAGATCCAGGAAAACAGCAATTATCTTGATTAACTCATTGAAATGGAAATATACTAAATAATTCAATTTTCCCCCATTGCCTGATGGAAATCTCTTATACATTATTTAGCCAATACAGGGGTTTCTTTGTCAGAGCAAGTCGGTGTACTCAATTAGTTCCCGAGGTCACTCTCTAATCCCAAACTGAATGCTTACACATCACTGCAACGGTTATTCTCAACCAACCCTGAAATCTAAAACTATTTCCTACACATCTACCAGAAAGGATCCCATTTCCCATCCCTGTCTTCCCTGATAAAATACACAGCCAGAGTTGATGTTTATTAAGAAGGAAAAGTTAGTACAATCACTTTTAATAAAACGATGTTTGGAATTCCATAGTATCCACTAAATAGTACCCGAGTGGAAAATAAAAGCCCTAAAATAAAAAGAGAAACTCACGCTTTTTGAGATCCTACTGTATACCAGGCTCTTTCCCATTTAATCTTCACAGCAACTTCAAATGGTAGAAATTGCCATCTATATTTTTTACAGGTGAACAAACTGAGAGGCACAGAGAGATTAGGTGACTATTCTGTCTAAAATCACTGTGAGTACATACATGGTAGAGCCAGAACACAAATATGTTTTTTCAACTACACTGACTAGATTCACCTAAGTTCTTTGTGACTGATCTGTATGACAGGAATAAAAATAGTATCTGTTTCACAGGGACAGTCTGAAATTTAAAATTTCAATGAAATAAAATACAGAAAACTCAGTCTTACTCATCATAAGTACTCAGATGGCAGCTGCTGCTGTTGTCGTCATTATTATTATTATTATTATCATCATCATCATCATCATCATTATATCAAGCAGTATTAGTGGCAGTACCAGTAAGTGCAGAAATGTTGTTTGGTCATGAAAGGTAGTACCCAGGAGCAGCTGCAAGTAAACTAACCAAAAGAGCAGACAAAAGAAGTAATTGAAGTAGGTAGGGAATTAGAGATCAGACCAGAAGAGCAGGATCAAGTCAAATCTGAGGTATTAGAACTAAGAAAGGGGTCAGGTCCCGAAGAATATTCCAAATGGGCTGGGAAAAGTATGCAGATTAGGTCAAGGAAAAATGGTTCCGCTCAGACTGTGAACAAAATGAGGATACCAGTTAGCTATTTTCACTGTGTGTTAGCCATGTGACTCAGAGGCAGTTGGTTGGCTTCCAGACACAAGTCTCAACCAGACAGACATGATGCCTGCCTTACCTCATTTCAGCACCATTGTAAAGATCAAAAAACTAAATAAATACTGAAAGTAAAAATGCTTTGCAAACTACAAAGCTGCCAAGAAGTAAGGGTGTGATATTATCATTATGGAGTTTCTTAATGTAGATTTGGACATATTTTGCCAATGCACCATTGCTCTAGTGAATTTTCTACATTTAGCTCCATGAGGCAGCTTAGTGGATTCCATCCCAAATGCTCTAATATTAAAAAAAAAAAAAAAAAGCATGAGATAGGCTATTACTAAACCAAATTTTAAGTTGGCTTTATCAGTCCTCTCAACAGATTAAATAATACATGTAACGTAAACATCAGACACTTCATAGCAACTTAAAGAATTCACAATTCTGGGGAATCAAGATTACTTTCCTTCCCTCAGCCCACAGATCTGCTGGTATAAAACTTCAAAGGAATCTATAATGTAGTCTTCATCCCCAATGTGTGGCATCATTAATTTCAGACTTGGGCTCTGGGCAGATGACATTTGGTGGCTAAGGAAATGGCCTGATGAGTATGAGGCAGGTTCTAAAATTGGCTTGCTGGGTGGACATGAGCAACTAGTTTCCCCAAGTTTCATCAGGGAAAGTGACTCTGACATCCCATGACAGCCCCTGTCATAGTTATTTTCACTACTATGTGACCCTAATTAATTTATCTCTGTATTATCAAGCTTAGGACTTACCACCTACTAGATGCTCAGTAAATATTTTATAAGTGAAATGTAAATTTAGGAAAGAAAGGAGGTAAAGAAAGGAAGAAAAAATATGCTGTAGTGAGAAGACTACTAGATTGAAATCCCAGCTCCAATACTATCAATGCTCCCAGCAGGACATAGAATTCTTTAAATGGTTCAAATGAAGAGACTGCTTCTGGGTTTCGTTGAGGATGTAAGAGCTAGAAAAAGCATCATTCACAACCTTATAAGGAAAATAAGAGAAACAAATGACAAATTCGTGGATTTTCCTTTAACTCATTCTCTGAGGTCACAGGGCAATCAACTGACCAAACCCAAGAGAGACGTATTCCTGGAGAGAAAGATAAGATGTGAGCAGTATCTTACCTTTAGTAAATACAGCCAGTCACCAGTAAGAAGAGTTCAGCTGGGGTGGTTGGAGAGTTTATAAAGGCTGACTATGTACTGGCAAGAGAGTATGAAGCTCTTGGAGGCTGCAGAAATTGGGAGAGTCCACATCCTCTTCAGAACTTTTCTCCACAAACCCCACCAGGTACACTCAAAAAAGAGTAGAGAAGGATTTAAGAAAGTGTCCCCTGTGACAGATCTGGGGGAGGGGTGCAGCAGCTGCTGCCGAAGGAGCACAAATTCGGCCTGCTCCACCCAGACTCTTCTCACCTAATCTCCCAGATGGAGCAAAAGCCTTCACCTGCGAAGAGAAAGGAAACTAACACTGTCCTACTTAGGCACTGGTGGAAACCCTTTGCAACCAAATGAGAGAAGAAAACATTTTTTGAACTTCTGCTGGGAGGGGAGCAGGAATATGTAACGGGCCCAGAATTACAGCCTGAAAGGGGATAAGAGCACTAAAGACACCATACTCCTGAGACTCAGGGACATATGGGAATATAAGACTGAAATTTGATCAGAATAGTAGAGAACTCTCAGGTTCACCCTCCTCCCAACTCCCAATGCTAGCTAAAAAACTAAACATAACAATAAAAAGCAGAATAGTACTAGGAAAGAGACAAGAAAGGGACAAGAGCATGGGAAGAGACTCTCTCTGAGCTGCAGCACAGAGGACCTAAAGCCGAGGATGGAGTCAACGTTAAGGGGGCAAAAAAGCAGTTTTGCATCCAAAACATAGGTATCACTAGAGGAATTTAAAGTCTGTAGTGCACTAAGGTTAGCCATTGAAACAAATGTCAAAGCCAGTCCAAATTCTAACTAAATTAACTCAAACACCCTCACTAAAGTCCTAATAGAAGTAAACTCATACCCATCTCCAGGCATAAAACCTGTTACCTCAGTCTCTACTGTGATACACTAGATGTCACACTTCAAACTGAACATACAAAAAAAGGCAAGAAAAAGCAACACATTCCCAAGAGGCAAAGGAATCATCAGAAGCACACTCAGATATGACACAGATGTTGAAACTACCTTTTAGGGGATTTAAAATAACTATAATTATGTTAAAGATTCTAATGGAAAAAGTGAACAGTATATAAGACCAGATGGATAATTTCAGCAGAGAAGTGGAAACTATAAGAGAGAACCAAATGAAAATGCTAGAAATGAAAAACACAATCGCAGAGATGAAGAATGCCTCTGATGGGCTTATCAGTAGGCTTGACACAGCTAAGGAAAGAAGATGAGTCAATAGAAATTACCCAGACTGAAATACAAAGAGAAAAATTAGTAAAAAAAAAAATATATATATATATATACATATATATATATATATAATTACACACACACACACAGACACACACATATATATGTATGTACGTATGTATAGATAGATATATAGATATAGATAGATATAGATATAGATATAGATATAGATATAGATATAGATATAGATATAGATATAGATATAGATATAGATATAGATCAGGACATCCAAAGCGGGGGGACAGTATTAGCTCGTCTACTATACATGTAATTGAAATTCCAGGAGAAGAGAGAAAGAATAAGGCAGAAGAAATATTTAAGGATTTAAGAATTATCCATAAGTAATGATAGACACCACACTACAGACCCAAAATTCTTAGACGGTACCAAACAGAATACACACACACACACACACACACACACACACACACACACACACACATATCTAGGCATATATTTAAATTGCTGAATACAAAAGAAAAAGAGAAAACTTTGAAAGCAGTCAGAAAAAAAAGGCATTTCATAGAGGGTCAAAGATAAAAATTACAGTAGACTTCTCATCAGAAACCATGCAAGCTAGAAAATAGAAATGCTGAAAGAAAAAAGAAAAAAAAACTACCAACCCAGAATTCTATACCCAGCAAAAATTTCAAATAAAGAAATGTTATAGAGGTATAGGCAGGGATAAAGGAACCCAGAAAAGATGGTGAGGCAGGCACCCAGGCACTAAAAATAGTGAACAACCATGACTGACCAGTGGGCTAAAGGGCAAGGCAGGGAAGAAATAGGATGTTGTTACTGAATCCCAGTTGGAGCTATAACCACAAAGGAGAAGCCATCTGGTAGAAGCTGTAATTGCAGATAGATGTGGCCACTATTAGAAATGTGGCACTGAAGATGGGAGAAGTGAAAACTTCTCCTCTTGACCTCCAGTCTCTTGCCAGTGGTTACCATTGACTGGATCCAACCAGAAACAAACCAAGAGAACCCTAGCATTGTAGTCTGCAGGTGTCAGCTCTTCTAGACATGGAGAAGGGCACAGAATGAATCTGAGGAGAGAGTAACCAGCACAGACATTGATTGGCTCTGTGACACTGTATACATAACTGTCAGAGCTAGGATTCAACCCCAGATCTACCTGAAATCTTTCTACCAAATGCACTTTCTACCAGATGCACTGCCTCAAGTACAACATCAGTGAGAGAGAAGACCTTACAGTGTATGGTGGGCCAGATCTTAGAAATCCCGAAGGCTGGAACTCATTGTTGGGACTTAATTCTATGAGCAGCAAGTATTAATTTTTATTGCAGAAGCCAGAAAATACCCTGGCTCTGATATAGTTTTGGAGGAGCTATTGATGTAGTGATGCCATCTATTATAGTCACCTGAGGCCAAAGGAACTATCCATGTGCATGGGCTGTGAACTCTAATTATTCACAGAGGACACAGTGTTCATTTCTTCTTGTTGATGATAGTGGTGTTTGAAACAATCATAGATGAAAGTTATAAAAATCAAATCTTTTATTTTCGAATCAAAAAGTCTCAGCAAAAGTTAGTATTAGTGAGGCAATTTGGCATTTTCCTTGCTGGCTGCACATAGTTAAGTGGCTTTAGATGTGAAGTATTGAGTGTGAAGAAGAAAGCCTTGCAGTGTGTGTGTGAAGATAACCTTTACTGGTCCTCTTCTGAGAACCAGGTTCACAGCAACTATATGAATATTTTATGTGTTTTCTTTCCCTGTGCTCCAAAAATATTTTGAGGAAATGGAGTGAAGAAAAGTCAGTGGAAGGAAATAATGAAAAGACAGTCATCTGGCCATCTCCATCATATCCCCCAAATAGGGGCCAGCATCACTGCAGAGTCAATGGCAGCGTTATCAGAGCAAAGTATCTTGAAGAGAAAACTGTCAGTCTTCTTGATCCACTTGAGATTTCCAAACTCAATTTTTTTCTTTAATGTAGTGATGAACACAAAAGTTTTGATTTGAAATAGCATCATTTTTATGGGAAGGTTGATGAAGGAACACAACCTTTAAGGTCAGACAGACCTGTGTGATGTTAGACAAATTACTTTTCCTTTCTGAGCCTCAACCTTCACAAACTGTGGAATGACGATGATAATGCCTACCTCAAAAGATGGTTATGAGCATAGTGCTTAGTACCTAAACAATACTCTATGAATATTAGTGAACTTTCCCTTCTTCATATGGAAGTGGGTAGTTAAAAGAGATGGGATTCTTGGTTATTCTCAGTCCACGTCTTGAGAAAACGGCAATATCTACTATTCATTCATTCATTCACCCATCCAAGAAATATATATTGAGTATCTTTTATATGCTGGGTACTTCTCCAGGCACTGAGAATGCAGACAAGCCCTTGTCCTCATGGAGCTTATATTCTAGTGGGAGGAGAGAGGCAAACACAGAAACAATAGAATAGGTATAACAAAGATAATAAAATAAGATAATGTGATAGAGATAGGAGGACCTATTTTAGAAAGGGTAATCAGGAAAGACCTTGCTGAAGTGATAACATTTGAACCAAAACATGAATAATGAAAGCAACTAGACATACCAAGATTGGAGAGAAGAGTATTCCCAGCAATGGGGTCCAGTGAGAGCACCCCAAGCCTGGTTTGAGCTTGGCATGTTTGGAGAACAAAAGCAGATAGCAGTATAGAGGAGAAGGGTTCGAAGTGAAATTGGAAAAAAAGACAGGAGGAGCAGGTCATTCAACCAACATTCGCTCACAGTGTGGAGCATCCGCCAGGCATTCTTCTCAGTTCTGGGTATGTATCAGTGACCAAAGTCCCTTCCCTCAGGGCATTGACATTCTAGGAAGGAAGTCTCATTGAGTCCTGCAGGCCTTGGTAAGAATTTTCATTTTATTTTAAACATGTTACCTTTTTTGATCTTCACAATCTTTCCCTAAGATAGATATTATCCTCATTTCATAAAGGAGAGAACGGGCTCACAGAGGTTATGTTATGTAACCTGCCCGAAATAACATCATTTGTGGTAAGGGGTTGATAGGTAGCAGGAGAACAGAACTGAGTGTCCATCCTCAAGAGTCCCAGTGTAAAGGCTGTGTAAAGGCCGGATCCATAGCCTAGACTATCTGGCTCCAAGGACCCTCTCACCCCAACACGTTCCTTCCATTCCTCTTCATTAGAAAGTAAGAATATTTGCCACTTTAAGTACTTGGAAAGTGTCTGTACTCTAAGCCAGGACAGATGTAACTAAACCATTGTCCAGAGTCACCCAGTCATGGGGCCACGGCTTAAGCAACTGCTTGGAACCCAGAGAGGGCAGAGAACTGTCCCTCATGCCCCTTGTTGGGCAGTGCCGCCTCCTTTCTCCCGGCAGCTCTGCAACAGGAAAAGAAAGGCCCCACAGAGGGGGCCACGGGCAAAGGTGTCCAACGCCCAGAGGACGGGCAGCTCCAGTTCTCCCCTGCAGAGGCAGAAGCAGCAGTGTTCTGATGGGATAATCACTGGTATTGATCAGGCAGCACAGAGATCAGTGGCATTTCTCAAGCTCTGGAAGGTACCAAAATGAATGAATAAAAGACAAGGAAATTCTATAAATTGGCTGTTCTATTTGATGTTCATTTAATTAAGACATTCAGTCCTTCTAATGGAAAATGTGAAGAGTGAAAATTACTGTTTTTCAGCCATCTCATATAAAATAAAAACCAGATCTTGAAGGCACAGGGCCTTTTCATTGTATCTTCTTCGGGCTTGATTTAATTATGTATTACAGGCTACTTTCAATAATAATTACACTTGTGTGCCTTTATGCAAAGCCTCTTTCTGTCTTAGGGACTAAAACTCTAAGGAAATGCCTATAGAGATTGCTAAAGTATCATTTAGTGAAAGCAGTTGTTTCTGTATTTGTGCACTGAGCAGATGTTTATCATGTACCTACTGTGCGTTGAGCCTCTTTCAAGTCCTGCAAGAGGTAACGTGACTGAATCATGGTTTCTCTCCTCCAACAGAGCATATCCAAACATGCATTCATTTCTTTGTTAAGCCAACATTCCTTGCCTGTCTTCTCTGTGTCAGTCCCAATGCTGGAGAAGCAGAGATGAACTGAGAGCCGGTCCCCCAGGGTCCCATTGCTGACAGGTGGTGGAATCCAGATTCCCAGTCTGGCATCTGACTCCACAGCCCTGTCCTGATTCAGGCACTCCCAGGCCTTGACAAGCAGAAGACAACTGGTACATTTCAATGCAGGTGACACATTCGATGGTAGAGCTGTGCCAGAGTCTCATTGGGAGAAAAGACAGAAGAGACCAGAGAGGGCTTTATGAGGTGGCATTTGAATGAGGCCTTCTTAGAAGTAGCACTGAAGTGACATCTGACCTCTAATCAATAATCGCTCTATCAATTCTTATTTGTAAGGCTCCAAAACTCTTTCTTAAGTCTCCTGCTTGATATAATAAAATCTTCTTTATCCAGTTACATCAGGAAATTAGACAGTATGAGTAAGTAGTTTCACTAATAAAAAGTATCTACATGGATAACAGGTGTTTCAAGAACCAGACTAGACCAGCATACCCACCGCATGTAACTGTTGAACTGAAGTGGATCTTCTGCTGATTTAAAAAGATGACTCAGGATCTGGCAGGGCTTAGCTTACTCACAGACTACAGATACAGTTAAGATGAACAGGGCAGAGCTGGTTTGTGGGGGGTCTTGATTTTTGGCTCACAAATTGGGGGTTCCCAGGTAGCATTTTACTGAAAAGCCCTGGAGATTGATATTGGCAGATGTCCTATAATGAGTCTCTTCTATAAATGCCAGTAATTTAAAAGATCCTCTTCCCCAAGATAACCACGCTCACAGGCTCCCTATATGTGGCATGAGTTGCATTGTCACAGGATTTTTCTGATTATGAAAATAATTAACTTATGTTAATTATAGAAAATCTTGGGAATATAACACATGTATAAATAAACAATTAAAATCACCTGTAATTCTACCTCCCAGAGATAACCACATTGTGTGTGTGTGTGTGTGTGTGTAAGTTCCTCCCTGTTCATATTTCCAGCAGCCATAAAAGGGTTAAAAAGAACATCAGTGTTCCCTAGAGTTAAAGAGATCAGAGCTCCAAGAGAGTCTCCAGATGAGGGAGGCCTTAGGGCAAACATTCCAGATCTTTGCCCCAAGACTTGCCCTCCTTCCTAGCATCTTCTCTCAGAAGCCTCACTCACCTGCCTTTGAGGGCCATGCTGCACCTTTGACCCTCCAGTCCAGGTTTCAAGCCACACCACCACCCTCCCCTAAGCCAGACTGACCTTTTCTTACAAGAACCTGACTCAATACTAAGGAATAAAAATGAGAAACGATGACAAGAAACAGGTTTCCAAAGTCCCTTAACTACCAATATGAGAGGCCAAAGGACTGATGACAGTCCCACAGCTTTGCTCCTCCAAGCCCGGACCTGGCATATATGGTAGAGACCACTGCATTGCTCACCATCTTGGAAAGATCTTCTGTTCTCCCTCCTCAGGCCTCAGCAACAGAGAGATTCAACTTTCCCAATGCCTCCCTGGCTCTTCCCGCAGAGTTAGTCTTAGATCAAGGACTGAGTGAGTCATTCAAAAGACCTTTACCAACACCTTCTCTGTGATAAACTGTCCCAGAGACTGTTATCATTCAGTGTAATGAATACCGTGATCAGACACAGGGACAGAAAGAGTTGGCAGATGGCAGAATCCATGCAGCACCCAAATCTGACCTTCAGCAGAAAATTGCTCAGTGCCTAGTCTCATCTACCAAGCCTCACCTGAAACCATAGAAACTACAGGCCACAAGGGTCCTGACAGGAAGCCAGGCCCAGCTGAAGGAGCCAGGATGGAGTTGAACTTTGGGGCCTTTCATGTCACCATCATTAAAACCTTTGGCATCCCAGGGACCATCTTTACCCCAGTAGTGAAAGCAGAACAGGAAAAAAAATCCAGTAGGGAGACCCAGAGTACATGGGGGAGACAAGTGGGGCTGAACCTGTGCTACAAGCTAGAGCATAAGTAGAAGTCAGAAATAATTGGCATCTGGATAGAGAACTTTTTCCCCATTCACACTCAAGTGCAAAAAGGCTATTTTAACCTACTTTTGTATACTTCAGCCTCCCATAATTAAAAATAATAACTAAAATGTTAATAGCCTACTCTCTGCGATCTCACAACCACTCTGCAGCAGGTAGGCAAGCACACACAATGGATATTTGCAAATGGAACACAGAAACAAGTGGTGGCTTGGAAGCAGAGCTGAGTATGAAATTTGACTCTACCACACATTAGCTATGTGACCTTGAACCAGTGACTTCACTTTCCTAAGCCTCAATTTCTGAGCCTCCTCCAAAAAAGAGATAATATATACCTTTTAGAGTAGTTGTGAGGATTAAATGAAAAAATATATGAAAAAGGAATAGCACCATACCTGGCACGTTATAGCTATTCAAGAATGGTAGCTCTTACTTTTAATACTACTTTCTTTTAATACTGCGAAAGAGAATTAGAATTCAATCATGATGCTTCAGAAAGACCACACCAGAGCAAAGCTGTGAGGTCTTGAGAGCTGCAGATACATAGCTGCTTAGTGCCAGATGTGAAATCTAGATGGGAAGAGGCTGCAAAAGACCAACTTTTTAGGCTGCTTGTGTGGCAGCAGAGTCCTGGTTTGAATTCAGAGTCCCCTTTTCTCAGGATCTGTAGCTTCCTAGGAAGCCTCATCTATTGTTGTTCAGGAAAAAACTGTATACCAGTTCTTGGGGGTTTTGAGAAGGTATCAAGCATCAGGTTTGACCACATCACCGCTAGGAGTCCCCAAGCTCTGAGACTGGGTCAGCAGTCTCATATGGCCACCATCATCTTACCCTTCATGGGTAAGTATTCGTTTATAGCTATAGGGCACTTCCACGTGTTCCTCACAGTAATCCTGGGAGGTAGGCGGGGCAGGGGTTATGAATTAGAAAAGGAAGACTCAGAAAGGTAAGTCATTTGCCTGCATCTATCATATCAGCAGGTGGAGTCATGTCCTGAACACTGTGTGCAAGTACATGTAGGAGACATGGAAATGTAATCACCAGAAAGACAATATACAAAACTGTGTCATGAAGTAGAATGTGCCAAGTTCCAGTTCTAGCATCATTATGTTTCTGTTACTCAGAGCAACCCCTTGGTTTTCAGGTATGACAGCTTTGGCCGCCTGACAAATGTGACCTTCCCTACTGGCCAGGTGAGCAGTTTCCGAAGTGATACAGACAGCTCGGTGCACGTCCAGGTAGAGACCTCAAGCAAGGATGATGTCACCATAACCACCAACCTGTCTGCCTCAGGTGCCTTCTATACACTGTTGCAAGGTAAGCCAGGTGGGGACTTGGAGACTTTGAGGCAGAGGAGTGTAGACACCCATTTGGAAGAGGATGACACAAGAAATAAGCTGCTGCTGGAGCTACCCAAGAACAGGAAAGCATTACGACTGGTTTCCCTCTCCTAAATCCAGTAAATTCCCTCACAGAAACTTCAGAGTAATATTTCATTGTCTCATTCCATTATCATCAGAACAAGGTAGAAAATCCATTAGCTCCTAATTCAGGTGACCTCACTATTCTGTCATTCTAATGAGTTTCAGATTAAAGACTTACTCTCACACTGGTACAAGCAAGGACAGAAGACCAAATAATTACACCTAATTACGAAAGGGATTTGGGCATGGAGAAGTCCTTCCTGAAGCTCAGATGAGAATGGTTTGTACCTATGCTAGGATTCCATAGAGAGGAGACCTTTCCCCTCTACACCCATCACATAATCCCTGATTTGAATCTATCTTTTAACTTCAGCTAAATCACAATGATGAACCATTTCTGTGAATTGTCTGCTTCAATTGTTCTCATGGGATGCGGTGACCTAGAGTGAAGTTCGCAGCTTCGTCAGACTTACTATGCGTGGGGGAAAAATGTCCATCACTAGGAAAAGCTTTGCTTGATCTATCCCTACCCTATGGCTTTTTGTACTCCCAAAAGCTTTGACACAAAGTAGTAAAAGGAGCCTTGGGCTAGGATTCCGCCACCACCCACGTCACTATGGCCCTTGACTTTCTTCTCTGGGAAAAGAAAACAAATTGAAGCCGTGTCAAAGGTGTGGAGCAGTGCAAACAGCAGGAGTTCTGGGGTAGCCGGGCTGGGACCTCTATGCCTCCTGTGCCAGTTCCTACCCGTGTAAACTGGGCGGAGTCACTCTTCTTTGAGCCTCAGTTTCCGGGTCTGGAAAATGGGACTGAATTACAACACCTGTCTCATAGGGTTGCTCAGACCATCTCTTTAGACAATGTGCATAGAGTAACCAGCATGGGCCAAGCACAAGGTATTGCTCAGTAAATACTTGCTGGATTAATTAACAAGCAGTTGGATTTACCATAAAAAAAATAACTGTATATTTTTACAGCCACTTTTACTCGCAAATATAGTCCTATGCCTTTAAAAAAAACTCAAAGAACCATATCAGTTTTCAGTCAAAGAAAGAGAAATCAAGCCCTGGTGTTCCTTCCCCACCAAGCACCTGTAGCAGTGAGTTGGGACACACCCCAGGTATTCATGCTCTGACTGAGTTATTACCCAGAGAAGGTACCAATTCCAAGGCAGCCCGAATTCTGCCTGACCAAGATAGCAAGGCTGCCAATTACTCGAACGTCTTGTCCTTCAGGCCTGTTTTCTTCCCTATGGTTAAGAATTGTCTCACCCACTCCATACCACTAAGCTGGCTTGGAGCAATTTTCTCAAAGTTAATACAGCCTTTCTTATATTTGGGCAACTTTTTGAAATTCAAAGGTGCCATCAAAGCTACCATCAAAAAGGTTTTAAAATGTACCATCGATTTAATAACAATTTTTCGGGGCAGGGGAGGACACACTGCCTGAAATTCGTAAAGGACTTAAGACACATTGCAATTTCAGCAGCATTAAAATGTGAAAAGGAAAAGTACCACTTGGAATCCAGGAAACATGGTACCTGTTTTTCCTCTTTGGTACCTCAGCCAAGCTCCCTTTCCTTCTTTTGTACCAGGCCCAGATGCTCAGTTTTGCAGCCACCTCAGTAGTCTTTGTTAAAAGCTCTTTTGGTTTCATCTTATGTCTGAACTATGGGAAAAAATAAGAAGTAGCTGCTAATGAGCAGCAGCCTTGGGAAGTCACACCTCACATTAAATGGAGATCATTTGAGATGGGCCTCTGCAGATGCCGTTCCATCCAAAGTCACCATTAATGGACGTATGTGGATTCAGCAAGAAGCAGCTTTAAAAGATAAATTGACACAGGCTTTTTCACTGTTCAAAGGAAGTAAAATACAGATTGTCAGTGAATAATGCATAGCAAGTTTGAGGCAGATTTTAGAATTCTGTGTGCGAGAGAGAAAAAAGGAGAAAAATGGAGGCAGGGGAATGGGAGAGAGAGGGGCCAATTTGATGCCATTCTAGCAGGGAAGATTCGGTGAGGGTTTCCTACGAAAACTACATCCTTAATAGCTTGACATGGTCTAGAATATATGTAGTTCAGTTAAGGACCTGTAATAATGACAATAATGATAGCTAACATTTTGGAGCACTTATTGGTATGAAGTAGATTTTTAGTGTTTTACATTCATAGTCCTATTTAATCCTCACAACCTGATGAGGTAGGTATTATTAATAGCACCCATTTTCCAAATGAAGGCAATGAGGCACCGAGAGGTTAAGTAGCTTGTCCAAAGTCACATAGCTGGTAGGGTATTTGGACCCAGACATATAGGCTATAGAACCTATTCTCTTAACCACTAATCTAAAGGCAATGGGGAGCTACTGAAGGACTGTGATCATACTAGAAAAAATCACTATGACAAGTATATGAAATGGAGTGGTAGAGACAGAGGTGACAAGATATGTGACAGTGATTAGCACAGTACCAAGCACAAAAAAAAAAAAAAAAAAAACTAGTAATAGCTAACATTTATATAACACTTCATATATGCCAAGTACTGTTCTCAGCTCTTCATATTCATTATCTCACTTATTCCTATGAGGTAAAGGTACAATTATTATACCCAGTGTACAGATGAAGAAACAGAGGCATAAGAAGTTGAGGAATTAGCCTAAGGTCTTACAGCAAGAGAGTGGCAGAGCTGGAACTTGAATCCAAGTAGCTTGGCTCCACAGTCCCCACTCTTAATCTCTGTGCAATAGCACCTCTCACGGTAGGCACTGAGGTATTTGAGAATCCAGTCATTAACAGAGCAGTGAACCCTGCGCCCCTCAGCTGTGAGACCACTAATGAGGCCCATAGAGAAGTTAAGGAGTATATAGGAGCTGGCATTCATTCTGACCAGTGCAACAGGGAGAGCTTCTGGGAAGAGGTGACATTTAAGCAGAGCCTTTAAGGAAAGACTTGGGCTAGTATTTATTGAAGAAAAGGGCAGTGCAGACAGAGGCAACAGCTGAGGAAGGGGAAAAGGCAGGAGAGTACAGCCTAAAGTCAGAGATACTGTTTCCATTTTTAGAAAAGAAAGTGTGCATTTCACAGCTGAAATTTATTTTTTCTCCAGGAGCTTCTTTTAGCTAAAGATCTGAATTTAAACATTTTAACCAGATTTAAAATTTCAAAATCAGCTCTATCTTTTAAATAGTATCGTGTGTATATATCTGTACATAAATACTCCTCGACTTATTATGGGGTTATATGTTCCAAGAAATCTATCATAAGTTGAAAATATCCTAAGTCAAAAATGCACTTGATACCCCTAACCTACCAAACATCGTAGCTTAGCTTGGCCAACCTTAAACGTGCTCAGAACGCTTACATTAGCCTACATTTGGGCAAAATCATCTAAAACAAAGCCTATTTTATAATAAAATATTAAAATTTCATATAATGTATTATGTATATTGCTTTTGCATCATCATAAAGTCAAACAGTCATAAGTAGAACCATCATAAGTCAGGGACCATCTGTATGTATACATATATGACAGTGATTTAAAACATATATATTTGGCATTCTGCCAGCGATTTAAGTATTGAAGTTATTTTTCACCTTGTAAAGAACATTGTTACTCTAATATATATCAAGAGCCTTAAAAATGTTCAATGCTTTTCCTAGTAATCTTACTTTTAGGAGTCTATTTTAATGAAATAACCCAAAAAGAAGACATCGATTTATCTAAAAAATATATTTTTAATTGAGATATAATATACATACCATAAAATTCACCCTTTTAAAATATACAGTTCAGTGGTTTTTAGTATATATGTACATGCACACACACACACACAGTTATGCAACCATTAAATACCATTATGTAATTCTAGAAAATATTTATCAACCCCAAAAAGAAACCCCACATCCATTAGCAGTCACTCCCCATTCTCTCTTCCTGTCACTAATCCACTTTCTGTCTCTAGGAACTGGCCTGTTCTGGACATTTCACATAAATGAACTGACACAATATGAGTCCTTTCGTGTCTGATTTTTTTTACTTAGTATAATGTTTAAAATATTTATTTGCAGCGTTACTTGTAATTATGAATACTGGCAACAATCAGAATATCTATTTGAGGGTTGGTTAAATAAATTCTAGTATTTCTATACAAAGGAATACTGCACAGTCATTAATAAAAACATGAAAAATATTTAACAATATAATAAATACAATCATCAGTGAAAAACTATATTTACCATTTTATACTATGAATATTTTAGGAAATATCTTAAAATCTAGGAGTATACCAGCACATTTATAATGGTTTTCTTTGGGTATTGAGATCCTGGATGATCATATATTTTCCTAGTTTTCTTCAATAACAATTTTTGTTTCTATAGTCAGAAAAATAAACACATTTAAAAACCACACCACTGCCTCTGCTATACACACACCAGCCTCCATCCTCATCCCTTCTGAGCAAAGTCTGTCCCTCTCCTCTCCCTCAGACCAGGTCCGGAACAGCTACTACATAGGGGCGGATGGCTCCCTGCGGCTGCTGCTGGCCAACGGCATGGAGGTGGCACTGCAGACGGAGCCCCACCTGCTGGCCGGTACCGTCAACCCCACCGTAGGCAAGAGGAATGTCACACTGCCCATCGACAACGGCCTCAACCTGGTGGAGTGGCGGCAGCGCAAGGAGCAGGCTCGGGGCCAGGTCACCGTCTTTGGGCGCCGGCTGCGGGTGAGCAAGGCCTCCAAGCAGGTCTCTGCCTCTGGAGGCCGGGTCCTCAGGAGAAAACGAGGACGAACCTGTAGAACTGGGTTCTGTTCTTGAAATTGTCCCCGGGGGAGCAGGTTTTCTGGGCCCTCGGTTTCTTCATTTGCCAAAGGGGAGAAGTAAAGTAGGAAACTCATGGAATAAGAGTCTTGTACAGCTTTTCATTCATTACCTGTGGAAAGATTACTGGCTTTGGTGTTAGTCAGGCCTGAGTTGGACTTCCAGCTTCCATTACTCCCCTGAGTGGATTATTGGGCAAATTCATTATCTCTTAAAGCCTCGATTTCATCTATAAAATGGGGAAGGTAAAACCAATTTTACAAGTTGCTTCAAAGATTAGAAAAAAAATACATGAAGTGCCTCATACAGAGTCTGGCACATAATAAGTGGTCAATAATTCCTACTCTTACTGCTGTCATTGCTGTTCTTATTATTCTTATTGTTATTACTATTGTTAATATGTCTGAAAATTCAGTTTAGCTGTTTGGAACCTAAGCTACATTCTCCACTGTTTCCAAGCAGTTATCTTCCTAAATGAGCAAAACGACCCCCACCACAGCTGTCACTGCCAGTGGGTCGGCATCTGTGGCCTGGTGTCTTGGAGTGCTTTTCAGTATGTGAATGCCCTGAAACAGCCCTTTTTCTGCCTCACTCCCATGTTTCTGAACAGTGTGGCTTCTGCCCCAGGGTCTAGTTGCCCATCCAGCTTCTCCTCCCTCCAGCTTTAGAAAGGAAGGTGACAGGGAGAATGAAAGTGAAGGAACAAGCCCCGGCTTTCCGCACAGCACCTTGCAGACCACAGTGCTTTTCTGAGACTTGCTGTGCTGAAGGGAATCACCAAACTGAGCCAGATGTTCTTGACTCCTAAAAACCACAGAAGCATCCTCATGCAACACTGCTGGGGTTGTCTCAAGCTTCCTGCCCTTCAGCAAAGAAGGTTCATTTAAGCCCCTGTTTCACACATGGAGCACCCTAGTTCCAGAGAAATAAGGCTTTTTTCCAGACTCACATAGCTAGGCAGTGGTAAAGACTAGGAAACAGGCACCCTGCCTCATAGTCCAATTCAATAAAAACATTAAGTGACTTATCCAGTATCACACAACTAGAGCCAGAAAACCAGGCTTCCTGTCTTTCCGCAACAGCCAAGAAATCTAGCAACAATCTAATGTGGGAAACAGCCTTCCACTAGTTCCCTGAGGAAGATCCAACTGTCTTTGTTCTCTGTGGCCTCACTGAGCCCCCATGTGGATTCTCCAGCAGTCCCTCATGCTGAGACATGAGTCAGAAAGTTTGACTTTGGCTGTGTGTGTAGCCTTGAACAACTCCTCTGAGCCTTAGATTTCTCTGCAGAAACCAGATAATATATTCAACATACCTAGCCCGGTGCTGGTAGACCGCAGGTGCTCAATAAGTGGCAGCAGTTAGTGCTATTAGGATTTTCTCTCTGCCATGTGAACTGGACCAAAAGTTTCCCAGGCTTGAATTTTTCCCTCTCCCAGCCTGAGATTAATGGCACTCCAATGAGGCATCTCTGCATCCTCCCAATATAAATGGCCACCCACAATGCAGCATGTGGAATTAGAATGGTAGCCGGGTGCACCTCCCCATAATGGAGCTCCTTTTTTATACAACTGGGAACTTTTTTAATAAAGAAAGATGTAAAATAATCTCATTGCCGCCACTGCCAAGTACAGGAAACATGAGGCAGTTCCCCAGTGAGCTGCTTAATTCGGTTTTATTAATTTTGCCACAGAGGTGTAGCTTCACTAGAGGTCCTCCAGGGGATGAGGGGCGGCTGACTGGGTGGCACCACCTTTAAGGGAGTCACAGGGGACCTTCCAAATGATGCTGTGAAAAGGGTTCCATCCTTGTTGGTGGTGCAGACTTTGCATATTCCTTTGCGCTCTCGGCAAAGAACACAGCTTCAGCCTCCAATGCCTCTGATTTTTCATGGGAATTGTCTGCCACACTGTTTTTGCTTCTGCAATTGTGTTTGATTACCCCTGGGAAGACAACCTTATTATAACCAGGCCATTCACAGCTAAAGTTGTCTCGGCATCATCATTATAAATCCTTATTTTCTAGGCTTTAGAATTTGTTTTGTGAGAAGGGGGAGACACACATGTCTCTACTTCCTCTGAGAATGACCATGATCATTTGCTGTCATTTAATGAAAATGACTGCAAGCATTAATTCAGTGCCTTCTATGTGCCCAGCAGCCCACTAGGCAATTTATTTAGCTTTCTTCAGTCTTCACAACAGCCCTGTTGTTTTATAGAGGAAGAAAGTGAGACTCAGAGGAGGAACGACACCTGCCCAAGGTCACACAGAAAAGTTGGTCACAGAGTTGAGGCTGGAATCCTGGCCTTAATTTCTAGAGCTGAGCCCTTTTTTACTGCACAGGGCCCAGAGAGCCTTTCATTACCTCAGTCTACATGTGCTGTTTTGTATCACTATATGACTTACCTTGTCTGCTTTCCTCTTAGGTCTTCCTTACTACTTGTCAAAGTTAACCAATGATTTATAGAAGAATAAGAAAATGCGCCCCAATGCCAGGCATCGATTAGAGGAAATCGGTATTGGCTTGAGAGTACCTAACAGTGTTTCAGGGGTAACCAATACCGAAGGGGCAGATCCAAAAATAGAAACAGGCCTCTGAAGTATATTTCTTTATTAAAATATGAAAAACCCTGACTTCTGGCTACCCCTGTGGGAGTCCTGTATTTCTGATTCTGAAAGGAAACTGCGTTGTATGCTGACCGAGTAGCCCAGGTAGAGCTCATACAAGGGGCTCCTGATCCTGGAGGCAGGAGCAAAATTTTTCAAAGCTAGGACTCTGTCCCCAGGTGGCCCACAGCCAGAGAAGCAATCCCAGATTCAAACACACACTGCCTCCGGGGCTTCCAGGAAGAAGCAGCAGCCTTGGGAGCTGACTGAAGTGACTGAGAAGCCCTAATTGTGGTAGCACAGGACAGGAGAGATCCCAGCAGGAAGGCAGGTCCAAAGCCCCAAGAAGAGCTGGACTCTCGTAGAGACCGCTGAGCATTTGTTAGTATGTTGTAGTGATTACGGTGAAATCCAGACTCAGTCACTAACCAGCCACGAGATCTGGAGCACGTCCCTTCACGTCCCTGAGCTTTGGTCTCCCTGGTGTCAAACACTAGCACAGTGCCTGACACATAATAAATGGGGTCAGTCATTGATTTGCTGAGGCAACGGGGCCTCTCCCTTTTTAGGAGGGAGTTGAAAAGCATCTGCCTTTTGTCCTCAATAGAAGGATCACATTAGGAAATAATGTAGATCATCTTTGGTAACAGTTACTGTTTGCTCAGCATCTGTATCATCTTTATCCTCACGGCAGCTCTACGTAATTGGCATTACTATTCCCAAGTTATAGATGAGAAAATTTCACAGAGCTGACAAGTGACAGAGCCAGGAACCAAGCCTGTCTTTTGACACCCACAACCTGTGCTGTCCCCTCTAATCAGGAGTTTCTCAGACCAAAAGTTCTAAATATCACCTTTCTCCTCACTCCTACCCCTTCTCCAGGTTCACAACCGGAACCTCCTGTCTCTGGACTTTGACCGCGTGACACGCACAGAGAAGATCTACGATGACCACCGCAAATTCACCCTCCGGATCCTGTACGACCAGGCAGGGCGGCCCAGCCTCTGGTCCCCCAGCAGCAGGCTAAATGGCGTCAACGTGACCTACTCCCCAGGGGGCCACATTGCTGGGATCCAGAGGGGCATCATGTCTGAGAGAATGGAATATGACCAGGCAGGTCGCATCACATCCAGGATCTTTGCTGACGGGAAGACATGGAGCTACACATACTTAGAGAAGGCAGGTGTCTGTCTCCCTTTATCGCTGGTCATTGTGTAGAAGGCCGGTCATTGTGGCTGAACCCATGGCCAGGCTGAGTAGGTCTGACTAACCTCGGTAGGTCTGACCCGTGTAGTCTCAAAAAGAAATGTTCAGGAAAATCTGCAATAGTGGGCGGGGCGTCCCGAGAGGCATCTGGATAGATCATGTTGATGGCGTGAAAGGTGGGGGTCCTGGGGAAGGAGAATACAAAAATTGCGCCTGATAGACTAGAGCTGAGAGGAGGCCCAAACACTGCCTGGACTTGCAGAGCAACACTCAGGGTCTGGACTCAGATAGGGGTCTGCTCCCAGGTCTAGGGCACATGGGGTGATCTGGTCACGGAGAACAAGGCAGAAGCTTAGGGATCAGTGCTTAGGCAGGAAGCACTTAATCCTGAGTTTCTAGTGCTGGGCGTGGCCTTAGGAAATCCCTTCTGCTTCGGGGCAGAATTCATTTCATCCCAAGGGGCTAGGAATCAGAAAGGGCTTGTAATCAAAGTCGATCCCAAATAGGAGAAAATGGTAACTTGTTATCTGCTGTTATATAGCTGTGTTATCTGATGTTGTAATCCTGAAACAGAGTCTGTAATTCATGTCCCAGTTCTGGTACACAGATCCTTACCTTGTTTCCTGCTCCTGATCACCTGTCCCAGGCCCAGACTCTGCTTGCTCTGTGGTCAGTCTCCCTTATTCTGTGCTTGAGGAAGTCTCTGAGAGCAATGTTCTGTGGTAGTGCTAAGAGAGACCTTGAAAGTCATCCAGCAGAGTGAAAAAACAAAGCCCAGAGAGGGAAGAACTTTCCCAGGGCCACACAATGAGTCCGTCATTAGAAGCCAAGGTTCCCCATTCCCATATGACCTGTTACTACATAAACAATTGTGCAAAGCCTTAAATGCCTTTCTCAGACGTGGTCTTTATACTGTAGGCCACAGGGAGTCAACAGAAGCTGTTTAGCAATCAGTAGACATTGTCAGACTGTGTTTTAGGAAAATCATTCTTGTTTGAGCAGGAAGATTGATTTAAGAAGGAATCTGGAACGAGGAAGCCAGGAGAGAGGATGCTGCAAATACTTTAGGCCAGTGCTCCCGACCTTTCTCACACCCCATCATTTTTATACCACACAGAGGGGCAAACAGACAAAGCTGCTCACCGTAAGAAGGAAAATGGCCTGAGTGCTCTGGGGCTCTAGTCCCTGCCAGGCCAAGGACTGAGGGGAACTCTTATCTGAGCACATCTGTACCCCATTGCAGCGTCCTATGACACTTTGGTTGGAAGGCTCTGGTTTGGGCATAACTTAAGAACCACCAATTGTCTTGGCCTTTCATTCCTTTCCTTAAGTCTTGGGCCCACAGACCTGCCCTTCCACCCCACCACCCTGCTCTCATCTCTTGGTTTTCCTTTCCCTCCAGTCCATGGTGCTGCTCCTCCACAGCCAGAGGCAGTATATCTTTGAGTTTGACAAGAACGACCGCCTCTCTTCTGTGACAATGCCCAACGTGGCCCGGCAGACACTAGAGACCATTCGCTCAGTGGGCTACTACAGGAACATCTACCAGCCCCCCGAAGGCAATGCCTCAGTCATCCAGGACTTCACCGAGGATGGACACCTCCTCCACACCTTCTACCTGGGCACCGGCCGCAGGGTGATATACAAGTACGGCAAGCTGTCAAAGCTAGCCGAGATGCTGTATGACACCACCAAAGTGAGCTTCACCTACGACGAGACAGCAGGCATGTTGAAGACCATCAACCTACAAAATGAGGGCTTCACCTGCACCATCCGCTACCGTCAAATCGGGCCCCTGATTGACCGCCAGATCTTCCGCTTCACTGAGGAAGGCATGGTCAATGCTCGCTTTGACTATAACTATGACAACAGTTTCCGGGTAACCAGCATGCAAGCTGTGATCAACGAGACCCCACTGCCCATTGATCTCTATCGCTATGACGACGTGTCAGGCAAGACAGAGCAGTTTGGGAAGTTTGGCGTCATCTACTATGACATTAACCAAATCATCACCACTGCGGTCATGACCCACACCAAGCACTTTGACGCGTACGGGCGGATGAAGGAAGTGCAATATGAGATTTTCCGCTCACTCATGTACTGGATGACCGTCCAGTATGATAACATGGGGCGAGTAGTGAAGAAGGAGCTGAAAGTGGGACCCTATGCCAACACCACTCGCTACTCTTATGAGTATGATGCTGATGGCCAGCTGCAGACGGTCTCTATCAATGACAAGCCCCTCTGGCGATATAGCTATGACCTCAATGGGAACCTGCACTTACTGAGCCCTGGGAACAGTGCACGACTTACCCCACTAAGGTACGACCTCCGCGACCGCATCACCAGGCTGGGTGACGTGCAGTACAAGATGGACGAGGATGGCTTCCTGAGGCAGCGGGGTGGTGATGTCTTTGAGTACAACTCAGCTGGCCTGCTCATCAAGGCCTACAACCGGGCAGGTGGCTGGAGCGTCAGGTACCGCTACGATGGCCTGGGTCGGCGGGTGTCCAGCAAGAGCAGCCACAGCCACCACCTGCAGTTCTTCTATGCAGACCTGACAAACCCCACCAAGGTCACCCACCTCTATAACCACTCCAGCTCTGAGATCACATCTCTCTACTATGACCTGCAAGGACACCTCTTTGCCATGGAGCTGAGCAGTGGCGATGAGTTTTACATAGCTTGTGACAACATTGGGACCCCTCTAGCTGTTTTCAGTGGAACAGGCTTGATGATCAAGCAGGTCCTGTACACAGCCTATGGGGAGATCTACATGGACACCAACCCCAACTTCCAGATCATCATTGGCTACCATGGTGGCCTCTATGATCCACTCACCAAGCTTGTCCACATGGGCCGACGGGATTACGATGTGCTAGCTGGGCGCTGGACTAGTCCAGACCACGAGTTGTGGAAGCACCTTAGTAGCAGCAACATCATGCCTTTTAATCTCTATATGTTTAAAAACAACAACCCCATCAGCAACTCTCAGGACATCAAGTGCTTCATGACAGGTGAGGATAGGTGCTCATTCAGAGGGCAGAAACTGGTCATCTCCTTATTGCTCTGGCGTCTCACAAAACATTCTTCCCTAAGGAAGCTCGTCTAGGGTAACAGGAAACATTGACTTTCTCTTAGAGCAGCATTTTCCAAAGTATATTTGAAGAAATACTAGTTCAGAGAAATGCTCTGGAAAAACTTGTGCTGATATCAAATCAATTTAACAGGGCAGCCACCGTTCTTAAATTTTCATAATACATTTCACCCTATGAAAGGTTCTGAGAAGTCCTGTAGTAAAGAGAACTGTTTAACATATTTACTCACTATTTCTTAAACTTATTGGACCATGAAACCATTTTTATCACCATGAAATCCTAATATCTCACTGCATTCTAAAGAATGCACTTTGGGAATTTCTGACCCAGAGATCAGGCTATGAGTCCCTGACAAGTTGGGTAAAGGTATGGCTTTTAAAAAAAAAAAAAATCAGTTATTTGGGATGATGTAATAGAAAATTCAGACTTTGGAGACAGATAGAACTGGGTGAAGGGTTCACCATTTCTAAGCTATGACAGTCATAAAAATTATTTAACTTTTCTGGATTCCTGATTTGTAAGTTGAAATTAGAGTACATACCCTGACTCTGTTAAGTTAAATATGCATATCGTAAATCCTAGAGCAACCACTAAAAAATAAAATAGAAGCATAGCTAATTAGTCAATTATAGAAATAAAATGAAGACTAAAAAAATACTCAGCTCCTAAGAGGGTAAGAAGAGAGGGACAAAAGAGCAAAGAACAGGCAGACGAATAGAAGGGGAAAAAAACATTTACCTGGTAGGATGGTTGCAAGGGTGAAACGAGATACATTTTAGAACCTACCCAGCGCAATGCATGGCTCACTTTGGTTCCCTTTCCTCTACCCTCTGATTTGAAAAATGGGCTTTGCTTTCTACTACTGTGAAACCAGCTTGAGTATAAAGTGCCCCATAGGTCACACAAGCCAGAAATGTCTCTAGCAGCCACAGTCCTCCTAGCAAGCCAGCCACACCCAGGCTAGCCACAAAAGACCTCAAGAGCTGGAGCAACTGTGGGGATTCAGGTCTGGATAAAGCCAGCACTTTTTATAGAATAGAGTTTGTGGTGGGCAAAAATTGGGCATATCCAACTTGTACACCTAGTGGTGGGGTGCCCCCTCTTTTTTTCTCTGACACAATCCTCCTGCCCCCTATTTTAAGGCAGTTTCATGTATTCAACAAATATCTCCTTTGTGCAGCTACTACTTTAGGCACCAAAGATAGAAAGATGATCCCTGCCCTCCAGGAATTCACACTGCAAGAGGGGAGACAGACACTTGCTGTTGAGGGAGCAGGGGCATGATGAAGGGTTGTACTGATGGCCAATGAAACACAGGAGGCACACCTGGCTCTGCCCAGGGAGCAGCTGATGTTCGAGGCACATCACGTAGCTGGGAGAAAGGCAATCCAGGCAGAGGGAAATGAGTGTACAAGATTGTAGAGAGGGCAACATGTACAGCTCACATGAGTCCCTTTGGAACGTGGCTTCCTGGTCCCCAAACTTGATGGCCCAGTCCGGACCATGTTTCTGCTGACAGCAATTGGAGGATCCCTCTTTCAGGGAGGAATTCAAGATGATCATGTCGAGAGAATTCAGGTGGTCATGTCTAGAGTCCCAAAGGTGGTACAGGAGAGAGAGCACAGTGGTGGGCAGGTAAAATGAAAACATCCTTGGGGCCTGTATATGCACAGGGATATCCCCACAAGGCTCACAGCATTCACCATGCTCAGCTTGCTGCCAGCCCTATAAAAACTTAACAGATTGAAAGGACATTTCCATTATATCTGTCTGCATTAATCACACCCCTGCCTCACCCTCCAGTGAGTTTCCTGTGAGATGCCTTGGCAGGTTACTGAGGCTTAAAAAAATGATGCGAAAAAACCATTTTACTACTAAAAACCAAAATACTACTAACTCTCACTAAACTTTACCTTTTAGCTTCCACATGGGCTACATGCAACCTCATTCACATCTAGCAACAACAATATTAAAAAGAGCATCTTTTTTCCAAAATCTTCTTCAAGCCTTCTGAGATATACTCCAATTTGATAGGCCTGGGTCGCATGGCAACCCCTGAACCAGTCACTGTGGCTGAGGAAACAGAATGCACTGATTGGCTTAGCCTAGGTCACATACTCCGTTGCTGAACCCGTAGGTAGAATCAGCTTCCCTAAAACTACATGAAGATCCCCAAAAGAGTAAGAAGTCAGAATGGGATGCAAGGAAGGCAACCAAAAACTGTCCACCAGGAAACATCAAACACACTATTGCACTTAACCCTCACTTAAAGCTTGTGATGTGGAAATCACTGACCTCATATTTACAGAGGGGAAAAGTAAGGATCAGAGAGGTAAAGTCACTGGCCCACTAAGAAATGGCAAGGCCGGGCTTAGAAATCTGCTCTGACTCCAAAATCCTCATTCTTGGATTCAAATTCACTTTGTAAAGTACAAGGCTGTGCACATATGAAAGGGATGATTATTATTTATCACTGTCCCAGGCGACCACACCGTAGTGTGGGACAGCTGGTAAAGAGGAGCTTTTTAACTTGAGGGAAATGTCTACCTCTGATGTCATAAGAAGAAAGAATAAAATTCCCAACTCTTCAGGAAGGCATTGTAGAAAAATCAGCGACTAAAAAAATTTTCAGCATTTTTCCCAAAGGCGTAACGAGAACATTTCCCACCTTCCATCACTTATAATTAAGGCCCAGCCTGCTTTTCAGTACCCGAGTCCCCTGGGAATTTGCAGTATTCCTGATAGAAGCTTTCCTTTGCAACTACAAATTCAGATCCAAGTTCTCAGCTTCAGACTAAATGGCTTTGTAGGTCCCCCCCCCCCCCCCCACCACACACACACACACACACACACACACACACACACACACACACACTTTCTGTTTGTTTTAATTTTCCAAAGAACCATCTGCCAAGATTCCCAGAATTGGAGATTCTTAGAAACTCAATGAGGAAAGGGACTTTAGAGAAAAGCCGGTCCAAGTGCCTCGTATTACAAACGAGGAAACGGAGGTCCAGGGACATGGGGGCATGGGCCCCAGGAAAACGCAGAAAACCTACGAGCCAGGATCCAAGCTGGACACTTTAAAATACATTAAATTCAATCGTTCATGTAACAAACTTGGAGCAGTTCCTGCTATACGATGCCTACCCCCAAATGGTAATACTGTTAGTATTCTTCTCCATGACTTAGTGAAAAACCATTTCTACCATCAACTTGCCGGTAAGGAAACTCAGACTCAGGGAGGTTAACTGTTTAAGTTCACAAGTTGGGGAACCAGAGTTCGGACCTGGGTCTTGTCTTGCCTCACCATGTTCTTTCCCTTGTATGATCTTTCTAGAAGTAGAACCTGGGTTTCCAGGCTTTCCTTTCCACCACCCCTTCATCTCAGCACCTCCCAGAGAAGGGCTCTGGAATATCCACAAAACAAAACAAAACAAAAAAAAACAAAGGCAAACATGAGGTCCTTGAATGGGAAGGCAGTGGTGAGAGGGACACGGTTGTTGGCCTCTAAAGGACACTCCCATCACTGGGACGAAGTCGGTGGTAGAGGAAGCAATTCTGCCAGTGCCTGGACCCTAAACAACACCTCCCTGACCAGGGAGCTGTCTCCTTTGGAAGAAGCCAAAGTAGCCCAGAATTGCTGGCTCTGAGGCTCAGCTCCAAATCCTGCCTCCCCCAGACTTTCGGTTCCAAGTCTGTGGTCAGCGACTGCTTTGGCATCTTCAGCTGCTCCTTCCCAAGGAAGCCTAGGCATGCCAGGACACTCTCTCCCGTAAGACCCAGACCTCCTCCCACCTGCCTTCCCAGGCTCTTCTTGCTCCAGCCACAGTTTTCCTTGCTGGTTCTCTCTGCCTCGTTAAACGGCTGTCTGGTTACTATCTGTTACTAACACTCCCCACATTCAGCTCCCCTCTCCAGACTGCCTTGTATGCCAGTCTTTGCCTGAAGTACACCCTTCATCTCCACTGAAGCCTAACAAAATTTACCCAGCTTTCAATGTTTGGCTTAAATGCCAGCCTTCTTCATGAAGACTTGTCAGTCTGTCCAACTGAAAGGCTCCTGCCTTCCTCTCATCTGTTTTCTTGAATCGTGATTATCCACGCCCATGTCTCATCTCCCCCTCAGGGTCTTGAGTGTGCCAGATGAGGGTATGTGTGATGCAGCAAAGGGCACATAAAAGGTATTCATCAATGGCGGGCTCTTTTTCCTTATGTCTTAACTTCCTGATGCCATTCTTTAATGAGCTAAGTGCTTGTGGAAAAATTGCACCTGTACCTTTAATTAATACTTTATAACTAATAATGCCCAAGGAATGTTATAAATCAATAAATCCCATATCTATGGGGCTAGATCCTCAAGTCCAGTATAAAGACAAGAAATCAAGGCACGAAGAGCTTACGTGACTTCCTTAGGCTGTCAAAGTAAATACCAGGCAGGAAGTGGCGGAGACTCTTTGATCTTTGGTATAGGCCGTGTACATGCCCTATGGCACTGTGGCGCTGAGGCTCTAATCTCTGCAAAGAGGATTGAGAGTGGAAGGAGGATTTGTTTCTTAAGTGAATTTTCTCTTTGAAAGTCATTCATCAAAATCTTTCCCTGGGAGTGATGGTCCCTCTGCTAGTGTTTCCTATCGATGTTGGGGGTAGTTGTAGAAGAGCCTTCACCTATCAACGACTGTCCCTGGGTTTGAAGCTGAAGGTCCCAGGGGTTGGAGTGACAGTAGAAAGGGGAGTCTGGACACCTAGGTTCTAAAGTTACATCTCGCTTAGATTTATACCTAGGATGTGGAAGTTAGAGTCCAAGAGTATGTTCGGCTTTAACACCATGAGACCATTTTCCAAAGAGCTTATACCAGCTGACTCTTCCCCAGCAGCACTCCACATACTTACCCCCATCTGCAGCCTAATTCTAGGTGGCTTTACTAGGGTATGTCACGAGGACCACTTACTCCATGGGGATATTTCTGCTTCTCTCCTACCCAGATGTCAACAGCTGGCTGCTAACCTTTGGATTTCAGCTTCACAATGTGATTCCTGGCTATCCCAAGCCAGACATGGATGCCATGGAACCATCCTATGAGCTCGTCCATACACAGATGAAAACTCAGGAGTGGGACAACAGCAAGGTAATTTGTGTACATGGCCGCCCACCCTTCTGGCCATTCAGATATTACAGGAGTGGGTCCCACCGGCTTTTGAGGAAAGCTTGGGCCGATGATAGAAACAGATGCGGGGCATCCACAGTGCCTGCCAGAAACAGCACAAAGACCCTCACAGTCTATATTAAGGAGTTTTGTGTGTTACACTGAGTTTGGAGTTCCACAAAGACAATCAGCTTTTGTCACTACCCAGAACAAAACTAGAAGGAGGGAAGGTGTGTTCTAAATACAATGTGACATTTTCTGAGCACCTCAGTGTACCTGGTCTTGCACGAGGTATTCTATATGACTTAACTCACAATTATCCTCTGGTATGAATATTCTCATTTTACAGATTTCATGCCTGAGGCTTTCCAATGCCACATAGCATAGAAGGGATAGAACTGGGATTCAAACCCAGATCTGCTTGTAGGTGCTCAGAAAAGATAACTTTCTCTTGTCTTCCTTTTATGACTTCAATTTCAAAGACTCATAGAATTGTCTAATTGTAAAGGTTCTGAGAAACGGTTTCATCCCAACCTCCCATGTCAGGCATCCATTTGCTTATTCCCATCCCCCTTCATAACGTCTGTACTAGGAGCTGGCTCTTCCAGGCCCCATGCTGCACCCCGCGAAAGCAAGAACAAATCAGGTAGAGACCAGGGTATCCCAGTCCAGGGGGACAACAGACTGAGGAAGAAAGCAGGACTGCCAGATGGCACATTGCTGGTGGGCAGGAACTTACACACCTACATTTGTTGCTCCCGGCTGATTCCATTAAGTCTCAGCTCAGCCGTCTCCTTCTCCTAGACTCTGGAGAATGTGATCCTGCACCTTTTTGCTCTGGCAGCACCCTACAGTTTCCTCTTTCACAGCAGTCTCCCCATTAAATTTTAATTCCTGTTTTCTTTTCTGTATCTAGTGGAGATGCAGTACCCAGCATACTACCTAGCACATAGTAGGTGCATAGAAAATTTTCATCAAATGAACAAATGGTTGAAAGTAGTAAACAACCCCATGAGTCAGGCATTTTCCCCCATTTTACAGATGAGGACCAGAGCTCAGAGAGAAACTTGCATAAGGTCGCTCAGCTGGAGCATGGCAGAAGGCGATGAGAACCCACGCCTGTCTGGCACAAGCCCATCCTCTTTCTGCTGCGTTCCGCAGCCCTAGCCCTGCCCCACTGCCCCTCTCCAGGCCCCACTGTCCCTCCAGGCTGCCAGAGGCCCACAGTCTGGCCCATTCCCAGGGCCGATTCCAGGGCTCAGCTATTCCGCCACCACCGGCTCCCTTCACAGTGCAGAGCCCCAGCCTCTGACAGCCTGTTTGCCAGCCTCGCTTGTCAATGAATTATTGATTTCTGCCCTTGGCAGGCATCGGAGGTCTTTGTTGTTGAGCACTCCAGCCTTCGTGAAACTCTAGGAAATAATTGTTCACAGACAGGGTTCTATTAATTATAAAGAGGACTTAATTTCAGTGAGAAGCCGATGGGCTTGTTTCTAAAGCCTTTTTTTCTGAGTTGCTGATAAGGCTCAGGAGCCTGCTGCTACGCTGAGCTCCCCAAGCTGTGGGAGGGACAAGTAGGTGGTATGCCAAAGAGACAGGGCCCAACCTGTCCCCCAAAGCAGCCAAGAGCAGGAGTACCTGAGGAGCTGCCACCAGGAAGCACTGCAGGGCAGAGGCCATCCTTGAGAATCATTTATTAACACTGCAAAAAGCAATAAAGCAGTGTAAGAGGGTTTATATAAATCACTACTTGTCATCTCACTTAGCCTTCTGGCCGAGAATGCATTTCTTACCGTTCCTCCAGCTAACATCGCCCCTTGTCCTTCAAGTCTCAGCTCAAGCGGGAGCTTGTCCTTGAACCCCGCCTTCTCCACCTTGCTCCTCCACCTTCAGGCTGAGTATTCTGAGCCTTGTTCGCTCCTCCCTCCTCCAGCAGCCCTTAAAACCGAGCCTCTAGAATCAGACAGACCTGGGTTCTAATGTTGGATTAAACACTTATTAGTTGTATGGCTGTGGGCCAGACAACCTCTTTGAGCTTTAGTTTCCTTAGACGTAAAATCAGAATAGTAACAGTACCTACTATGTAAAGTTATTGTGGAGATCACATGAAATAACGAATGTGAATTATTTAGCTCAAAGACCAAGAAATGTTAGCTGTAGCTATTAATTCTCTTAGATCATCAGTTATCACATTTGATGGTAGTTGTTTGTTGTCACGTGTCTTTCTCCACTAAATGATGAGTTCTTCAAGGGCAGGATGATGTCTGATTCATTGTTGTATCTCCATTGCCCAGGAAAGGACCTTGTACGGAGTACATGCTCCCTGAATGGTTTCTGAGTGGGAGGATGAGTGAATGGATGGATAGAGGATGGCTTGATGTTCTAGTGGTCAGCATTAGAGCTACATGCTACAGGTTAATGAATATGTATAGATCTGACATAGTTATCTAAGCTGATTCTCCAGGGTCTTATGAGTTTTTCCCTTTGTCTGACTCTCTCTCTCATTCTCTCTCTTTCTCTTCTCCCCCTCTTTCTCTCCCTCTCCCCTCCCCCGTCATCTCATTAGTCCATCCTTGGGGTACAGTGTGAAGTGCAAAAACAGCTCAAGGCCTTCGTCACCCTAGAACGTTTTGACCAACTCTATGGCTCGACAATCACCAGCTGCCAGCAGGCCCCAAAGACAAAAAAGTTTGCATCCAGTGGCTCCGTTTTTGGCAAAGGGGTCAAGTTTGCCTTGAAGGACGGCCGAGTGACCACAGACATCATCAGCGTGGCCAACGAGGACGGGCGAAGGGTTGCTGCCATCTTGAACAATGCCCACTACCTGGAGAACCTGCATTTCACCATTGACGGGGTGGACACCCACTACTTTGTGAAACCAGGGCCTTCGGAAGGTGACCTGGCCATCCTGGGCCTCAGTGGGGGGCGGCGAACCCTGGAGAACGGGGTCAATGTCACCGTGTCCCAGATCAACACGATGCTCAATGGCAGGACTAGACGCTACACAGACATCCAGCTCCAGTATGGGGCGCTATGCTTGAACACCCGCTACGGAACGACATTGGATGAGGAGAAGGCACGGGTGCTGGAGCTGGCCCGGCAGAGAGCTGTGCGCCAGGCCTGGGCGCGTGAGCAGCAGCGACTTAGGGAAGGGGAGGAAGGCCTGCGGGCCTGGACAGAGGGGGAGAAGCAGCAGGCACTGAACACAGGGAGGGTTCAAGGTTATGACGGCTTCTTCGTGATCTCTGTGGAGCAGTACCCAGAACTGTCAGACAGCGCCAACAACATCCACTTCATGAGACAGAGCGAGATGGGCCGAAGGTGACAGAGAGGACTACGGCCTGGACTTCTTGCCAAAGACAGCTACTCTTTTGTGGCCGCATACCTGACTGTGTTGTACTTTAAAAAAAAAAAAAAAGTCCTTTTTTTAACAAGTGCAGAAAAGAAACAAACAAAAAGATACTGGTTGCATTGTAACTCATGCAACATCCTTTTTTTTAAGAAAAGAAAAACACGAAATTGGCCTTCACACATTTTTTGCAAAGAACAGAAGGTATTTTTTTTCTGTAGTGTGATCACAATGAAAACTTTATTGTCTTTTGTTCCCTTTTTCCTTGTTGTTTGGGGTACATTTCTCCTCTCTGAGACATATATCCTGGGGTGTGTCCTTGTCTGTCCCTCAGTACCCAGTGTGATGTGAGACATGAGTGTCTGTGCTAACTTGTCTCATGTGCAACCTTTCCTCTATGGGGGTCGGGCGAGAGTGACGGGTGCAGAGAGTAATAGGCTAGTACTAAACTTCTGAGGGGGCGTGGAAGAAGGTTTTTCAGGACTTGTGGATCCTTGGCTAAGCTCTCGCAGATAAGCGATAGCTTTTTACTCACTGTGTCTCATGCCTCCGGAGGACCACAGGTGGCTTCCTGTTTCTCCGGGGAATTTTGCGATGTCGTTCAGCACCTTTTTCAAGCTGCCCCAAACCCCTGTCCAAGCTTATATTTTGATGCTAAATGAAACCCCCTCCCCCTTTTGCAAATCCTGTGTAGTTGTCGGTGCCACCCTCATGCTGGGATGGAGAAAGTGTCTCCCAGATCCTCCCCCCAGTCTGGTAACATAACATCCTGGCGCTTAGAGCCTCATCCTCCCCGAGGGGCAGAGGAACCCAGGATGTCTTGAGTCACCTGTGGTTGGTTGGTCCTCCCATGATGTTCTTTATTCATCTTCTCCTCTCTCCCAATGTGATGTGAGAACCAGCACTGCACAGCAAGCCTTCAGTGTAGGCACTATGTGCAGGGAGGGGAAAGCGACCCATGGCAAAAGGATGGCAGTGGTGGCAAGGGTACCAGCCTGCCTTCCTAGGTGAACCCCTCTCCCTGTGACTTTGTGTTTCTCCCCTCCACTTTTCAGCTGCCACCACTGAGAAATAGGAGTGTGGAGAGAGGCGCTTGGTGGCCTTTGATTCTGGAAAGATATTTAAGAAAAAGTCAGCCAAAGAGAGGAAGGCATGAGCCAAGCATCCTGCTAACTAGCTTCTGAAGGCTCCTCTGCCTTCCACATACAGGCTAATTGCAGAGCTGGGATGTAGCAAGAGAGGCTTTCATAAAATTCCTTCTGTGAAGTTCTTCTAAAACAGCTTCCCCTCTGAAGGACCCCAACCAGGGTTTTAAAGAGAGATTATGAACAAAGAAAGAAAAGCAAAGAAGAGAAAGAAAGAAAGAAAGAAAGAAAGAAAGAAAGAAAGAAAGAAAGAAAGAAAGAAAGAAAGAAAGAAAGAAAGAAAGAAAGAAAGCTAATTTGATGTGGCCTGGTGGTATCATGCAACCTCACCAGGTTCGGGGGAGGTTCCTGAGCCTGGTGACATGGACCCTGGAGGCCAGGCTATGGTTGTCCCTGTGGAGACCTATGCCTGAGGTCACTGGGAAGAGGCTTAAGCCCTCTCAGGAGCAGGGCCAACCCACACCTGGAGGGCATGCCCAGGGAGAGGCAGCAGCCAACCAAGCCCGGGGAAGCATGGAAGGGAGGGGAGAGTGGCAGCAAGAGCCAGGAGTTCCTTGCTCCTGGTTCATCTTCCTAATTACCATCGTCATTACCACTCAGGAGGCTCTGGGAGACCAGGAGGGAGAGCCAAATGCTTCCTTTTGAGCTGGGCTTCATAGAAAATGGGACTTTTATGGGTTACATTTACATTAAGTGTGGAAAATGAATTCTAAGTCTGAGCTATTCCCCGTGGCAACCTTGTTGGACTGATAAGCTCATGGCACCTTTATAGCCTTACTCACAGAGTCTTCAGAATATTACACAACTTAATGAAACCAAGGTCTCTCACTGCATGAGAAGCAGAGCGGCATGCAGCCTGGGTTCTGCCTGGCAGAGGGAGGCATCCACAGCTTCTCTGGAGAAGAGGTTTCGCCTTACGTCATCCCACTGGGATTAGAGGATGTGTTTCGCTAAGTGCTCTTCCTGTTTCCAAAAATGTCACACTGCTGCAACAGTGTGCCTTTAGCCTGTCTGTCCACCGGTTGCCCGGTGCCTCTGGGCCCAGAGTTTTGCTGAGTCCGATGCAGTGTTCCTTGGGTCTGTCACGTGTGGTGGGAGCTGATGCTAGGCTCCCATCCAGCAGGATCTTTCTTAGAGGGTATGGAAAACAGTTTAGCTTGAAGATCACAATTTTTTATCCAAAATAGACTTATGCCTCTCAAAATGTACTCTTGACAAAAGGGACCCTTGGGCAAAGCTCTGCCCATTGACCAAGTTGACCAGTTCCATCCAGGCTGCCTGTCATCAGTCAAGACCTGCTGGAGACATCTCCCTGAAGAACAGAGACAGCATGAAGGCCAACAAGTCATCTCCCTGCACCTTTTCAATCCTCTGACCCTACACCACCACCCTACCAAACTAATAGTGTGGACTTTTGAAGATGAAAAACAAAGAGAATTATTGAGTGTTCCTTTTCTTTAAATGAATAATGTTATATTTTTCCTGGGCTGCATACTATCAATGAAGCCTACCTTCTGTGCAGGGAGAAGTTGAAGCATCCTCAAGCTTTAGAGAAAGGATCTCAGATGTGGGGTAGGCAGCATATGCGCCTCAGTTTTACATTGGTGCTGTTGCTATTGGAGATGGTGCTTCCGGC
Source organism: Pteropus vampyrus (assembly GCF_000151845.1). Classification (NCBI taxonomy): domain Eukaryota; kingdom Metazoa; phylum Chordata; class Mammalia; order Chiroptera; family Pteropodidae; genus Pteropus; species Pteropus vampyrus. Next base: position 1,637,964 of record NW_011888922.1, read on the forward strand.
ATTGCTTTGTTTAGCTGGTTTGGAGTTGGTTTCCATTTGGGCTGACAGGTGACTCATGCCTCCCCTCTCAGTCTGTCCTCCTGCTGAAACCAGCAGTCCTATCCTTGCAACAAGAATGAATCTGAAGGCATAAGCCAGAGTTTTCTGTGCCTATTTAGTGGCCTCCAGGTATCAAATCCCATCCCTGATGGCACCTGCCCTTTTGGCACTAACCAACCAAAATGTGTTGGAGCAACCAGCCCTCCCTCACTAACCCAGGTTCATGATGCTGCAGGATGTCAGATTCTGACACTAGAAAAAGGTTTATTTTGGAAGAGTTCTTGCCTTCTCCCCTAATCTCCACAGATGCCATCGGCCCCTCATCCTCAGTCCCTCTGCCGTCACCTTAAATAGGACTTCCATGATTCCTCAACTTTTTTATAGGATGAGATTTCCTTTTTACCCACTCTCCAGACAGACATCATTGGAGGGTTAGAGCTATGACAAAGGGAAGAAGAGGAAGAAACTCCATGGTAAATTACTCCTTTGTGGGCCTTTGATGCTTGTCTCAGAAATGTTGGCCGAGGATTAAGCCAAGGATCAGACCAGTGCCTGATTTCTACCTAGGGATGGAGGACTTGAAACAGTCTCTAAGAAACTGACCAGAGGTTGAGAATGGCCAGGAGATGTGTTTTTAAATAATCAGGATGAGATGGGGCAGGGAGCAGAAGGTTATGCTGAGGCACAGAAGGTAAGTAAACTGGGCAGTGTTTTTATAGACACATAACAAGGAATCAGATTTGTTTAAAAAAAATAAAGGACCTTTTCAGCTGTGACTTTTAGAACCACCATTTATAGATGGCAGGGGTTTCCATTATGCAAAGACAAGGCTTTCAGTGCGAAACCTTATAACGCAGTCTCACATCTGCAGCTTTGTTTCTGCAGTTGCCACGTGGTGAGGGCAGTGATGCTGAGCTTGGTGCCCAGGAGGAAGGAGCTTGCCAGGCCTCATCATGGTCCCTGGCTTGGGGTTTGATCTCCCGGTGCTCAAAGTCAAATCTGTTCTCCGTTTCTCACAGCAGCCACCATGCCTAGGCCATAGCTTCTGGTCCTGAGCTGGGGCCCTCCCCCTGAGGGGTCCCAGAAAGAACCCATCTCTTCTTTCCCTTCGGATCCTCATTAAGACTAAAAGCCCTCCATCTAAGGCTCATAATTTCCAGCTAGGTTTATACACTTGTCTATATTTTATTGGAAGGGAGGGGATTAAAAGAAAGAACTCTGTAGTTCATTTTATCTTCAAAAAACAGCAAACTTATTTTAAAGACTCATTGCTCAGGTGATAGAAACTTTATCCTCTCCAACCTTTACATTCTCAAAAACCAGCCTCGCGTACTTGACCACCCCGGCAGTGGTGAGCTCTTAGGTTTCATTATGAATGCAGACGATCAGAGTGGGGGAGGCCTAGGTGGGGCCAATGTTGGGTTTCTTACCCCCTCTGGAATGCCAAAGGCATGATTCCGGGCCACCTCTGGGTCCCCAAGAAAATGTGATTCTGAGGGCAAACTGCCAGTGGAGAACCAACGCTCAGGCAGCTCAGCTCTCCCGGCGGAAGTCGGGTCACAGATGTCTGGCACTACCCAGCAGCCCAGGATTCACCCAACACCAGAATCCCACTTTTCTAAACCCGCCTGTTGTTCTTGAAGACTTCTGAACCCGCAGCTTCGGCAAAAGGACTCTCCCAAGCTGCCGCTGGATGACCAACACTGGAGACTCTGGCCTTACCATGTGGAAATAGTTTTCCTGAAGTCTGGAACTAATTTTGAGAAGTTTTTTTTCTCAACACTTTTGTGTTTCTAACACTGTATCCTTGACTGTGTAAATACCGACAAGGCTGTAAATAAATGCAGATGTAGATACCTTCTAGAAAAAAAAAAAAAAAAAGAAAGAAAAACAAAACCAGAAGTGATCCCGTGTAGCCTTCATTGACAAATAAAAGAATATTTTGTGTTTAAAGGTGTTTGGTGGCCTTTGTATAAAAGTAGTGGCTGCCTGAGCCAGTCCTCTGAGTTTACACTTCTACGTGCTGCTGTTCTCAGGATGCCCTGCAAGACTCTGGTCCTCAGCCCCAAAGTCCCTCTTAGTCCCTCCACGTGACGACTGACATGGAGAGTCATCTCCACAGGACACAAAGACCCTGAGGCTTAAACTCACAAATGTCAAAGCACCTCTGACATCAGCTATGCCCCACCGCTCCCCCAGGTCACATTCCAGCTGCACCCTTAACTGGCCTCAGGGACAGACTCCAAGGGATAGGACAGCACCACACCACCCTGAAGAGGGATTCTGTGCCCTGCCATTGGTCACAGAGTTGTTCACTCTGCCACGGCGATTCACACGGGGTGTCACCAGTTGCCCTTTTAAAAATAAATGAATGCCTATTCATCATGAGTTGTTATAACCACATAACAACTTGGAAAAAAAGAAGAAAATCCCTTTAGCATTGTTTTATTTTTTTCCTCCATGTATTCTTAATGTATCTTTTTTTCTAAAATAAAAATCTAAGATAGTTGTAGTCACCGTATACAGGTCATTTGTCACCCTGCTTTTCTCACTTAACCTCACATTTAACCTCTCAGTTCTAGAAGTCCCAGATGACAGCTGGTCACTTAGGAAAGTACATGTGCTAAGCCCAGCTCCCCGGTGTGAACGGCAAACCTTGTGAAAATTCACATAATTGAAGACAGAAATAAGAGCAGAAGTCCCATTGCTCTCCCGTTTGCCTCAGGGCTGGCCCACCCCCAGGTCCTCTGGGAAGGAACTTCAAGCTACTGGTCCCTTCCTTCCCCGCAGGCAACTGGGGGCTCTCCAGGCACTGCTTCCAGACTGTCACTCTCCTGTGGTGCCAGAAGGCACCTGCAGTGGTACAAAAAACCCATTTTGAGAGTCAAGCCAACTTGGGTGCAGAACTTGGCTCTAGCACTGACTGCGTGATCTTAGGCAAGTCACTTAACCCCTCTGGGCTTCGATCTTCCATCTATAATGAGGATATGATGGGTACACATCCCTCCGGGTTACCGCTCAAATCACCTTAAAGGAGAGGGTAAGTAATGTCACACGATGCTAAGAGTATAACAGGCCATCACTCATGTAAGTTTTCCACCTCACACCTCCCACCCCGGCCCAACCCACTCTCCTTCCTTCCAAAATCTGGTACTCCATCCACTGCACTCATTATTTTCAAACTCGAGCCTGCATCCAATTCACCTGAAGGGCTTACCAAAAAGATGCTGGCCTCCAGCCCCAGAGTTTCTGAATCAGTGGGTCTGGGATAGGGGCCCATAACTTGCATTTCTAATATGTTTCCAAGTGGCTTTGATGCCCCTTCATGCTCAGAACCACTGCTAAGTACACTATCCTTTATTCTAGATACAGAATAATCTACTTGGCACAGCACTTCAGATGCCCTTAGTCAATGGAACCCACCTCTTCCAGTCGGTAGAGCAGGTGCATTGGGTCCTCCTCTGCCAGTCCCCTCCCCGTCTCACCCACTACACTACAGTCAGCTGCACGGGAGTGTCCTACCCCCAGCGAACCCACGGACTTCCACACTTGTGCACCATTGCACACACCCACAGACTTTCACACCTATGCACATTGCACACACTGCATCTTCAAGCCCAGCTGAAGCCCTCTCGCTGCTCAGTTCTCTCAGAAGTTCTGGCACTGAGCACCTGCAATGTGCCAGACCCTTTTCAAGATGATTATTTTGAGTGTGAGCTCATCAAGCCCGGCAGAGGCTATGTCTGTCTAATCTGCGTGTCCTCGGTGCCCAAAGCAGGTGCTCAGCTGTGGGTCACCCTAAGTTCAGCTTTTCCTTTGCTTTAGGAGTCCACCCTCTCTGGTGCATTTGAGAAAGGGGGGGCTGTTTCCTGTCCCCTTCTAAATGGGGCCACCTCTCCTCTGAACTGGGTGTTGTTCCTCCCTCCCCTGTGTTCCTGGCAAACCTGCTGTAGCTGCCACTGGCCTCAAGAAAGGAAGAGAGGGTGGAGAACAGAGGAGTCTCCTCCCAAGCGTACTCGGCCCTTGCTGCCCTCTGTGACCTGCCCTCAAGTTTGCACAGCTGATTCAAGCTTTCCTGATCCTTTGGAGGCCATGGAGAAAACTACAACATATAAGGAAAACAACTTTCAAAGTGAGTAGTAATATGCCTTTTCCATATCCAGGAGAAGACTGTTTAAGAGCTAAACCTTACAGGGTTTTCCACTTGGATTCATCTCACCCTGACCTCTTCCCAATCCTCACACTGGCATCTCTATGGGTGTCTCCCCTTCCATCCCTACACTGGCAATCTCTCTTCATACCCCGGGCGACTCCATCCCTGCCAGAGGGTGGACGCTGATGCGGGCAGGCAATCCAGCTTTTATTTCTCAAGTCTGAATTCATCAATCTGGAATAGCCCCTGGGTGTGTGGGGAGGTTGAGGGGGGGTTGTTCCAGCCACCACCTTCAGACCAGTCCCCTTTCAAGGACTCAGGGGCAGTAGGATTCACAAATACATTCTTTATCCTTTAAGAATCCAAAGCGTATTTGTAAAGATACACATTTTGCAAGATAAATAACAATTCTTAGGAGCAGTAGAGTCTTCAGCCCACTGAGAAACACTTTCCTGCCTCTCCTGTAATCTGCAAGCCCACACCTGCCCACTGGGAGATCAGTACCTGACACTGTATGCAGAGCATGTGGGCTTTTACTTTGTCATGCTCTCCCCAACCTTCAAAACATGCCCACTCCACTCTCCCAGGACTAAGTTCTTAGGGTAAAAATCTCTTCCCCAGACTGTGAGATGGGAATAGAGGACATGGAGTCATTATTTCAGATACAGATATTTATTAGATGACTGAGTGAGTAGATGGATGAACGAAGAGAGAATGGATGGTTAAATGAATGAATGCCATCGCCAGGCCCTAGAGGAAACCCAGAAGAGGAATTACAGTTAATCAACAAACATTTAGTGAGCACTTCACGTATGTAACCCAAGTAGCTTTAGAGGACCTAAAGATGTAAAACAGGATTCTTTGCTTATACACATCACTACCTAATCAGGGGATCTAGAATGATTCAGAAAACAGATTCTGTGATACCTAGAAGCATGTACTCTATGTCACTACCCAGAAGCCTTAGTGTATAAGCTTGCTAGAGCTCAGAAGTCTGGTGAAGGAGCAGAAACCTTCCAGGTTTTACCCTAGGAGAGGTGACCAGAGGTCCAGTGTCTGGAATCAAAGAGCACCAGAAGTTTGAGCTCAAATCTAGGGGACAGGAAGTTACCGGTTTTCTAGCAGAAGGACAGCAAAGCAGCCAGGAGCTCCAGGCATTACAATACGTAGGGCTATTGGAAGCAGAACCCCATCAGTGTCCAAGGATCAGGTCCAGACGCTGAGGCAAGGTGTCTGGGTTCAGGCGGGTGAGCTGGGCAGATGCCCTGGCATCCATACCTTACTGACATAGGTTTGGTTGTAGGAAAAACCACGCCCAGGAGAACCGAAGCTCATCCTTTGCCCACAGCCACGATTATGACAACAGACCAGCACCAGCTCCTACCTCCTGTCATGGCTAGGTCTCCTTGCTTTATCAGCCTATGATTTCAGCTAGAAATTCAGAGACTCCTGGTTGCTTGAGGAGAGGGAAGGAGTGGGCCATGAGCTAGATAACTGGTCCAACAAAAACCACTTTCCACAGTGCCAAAGAAAGGGAGCTCAGGGTTGCTGGGTGAGGAGAGGAAGGAATGTGAGAAAATTTCCTGGAGGAGGTAGATATGTCAAGAAAGGATTAGATGAGAGTGAAAGACATTCCTGGTGGGAGGAAGGTGTGCTGTTTACATGTGTCTCGGGGAGCCTGGGCCCCCAAACCCTACTCCTGTGAACCCAGTCTATGTAGGCATAAAGCCAAAAAGTCCCAGGGATCCGATTTAGCATGTCTCAACATTTTTAACACAGCAAAACACACAATGGTTGATGTTTACATGCAGGAGCCACTCCCATGGGTATATCTAGGTTTGGTATAATAAAGAGGTAGGTTGTGTGCAAACCCCTGCTACTGGGAATGCCCCCTCTTTTTCCCTACTCAAAAAACGTATCAGCATGCAAGTGTGGAAGAGTGAGCGTATGACAGGGATAATTTTGAATGCACTTTAATGTACGACAAAAGGAATTATTTTGCAAAGCTGTACTTTATTATTCATAATGGCTTACTTCTGACACATTGCACCACTGTTTACAGTAACATGAATCCTGGGAACAATCGCCACCTTCTTTCTTCCTTTTCTATCTTGAGTGGGGGAGTTCTCCATAAGTAGATCTTGAACAAGGATTTGTCTGAAAGTAAGTTATCAGAAAGTGGTCCTGGGAATATCAGGCAGACATAGGAAGATGAGGGACAAAAAAGGAAAGAGGGTCATCAAGGCCTCATGCCAATAGGGGAGCTGTGTAAACAATCTAAGTCACTCGAGAGTGGTCCCCAGTGGGGCTAGAGTATTTACACCTTTGCACCTGTCAACCATCGGTTAAGGGCTGCCCCTGGGGATGTCGTTTCCCAGTCACTTCTGGCTCTCTGCACTCAGCAAAAGGAGCTCCAACAGCCTGAGGACAGCGCACCTACAAAGAGTCATAGGTGTTGGCTGCTGGGACCGAAAGCACACAGCTTTCATTTATTTCTATCCAAAGAGGGTGGTGGAGTCTCACAGCACCTATTGTGGTCTCATTTCCTGCCTCGTGGTGGGCACTTAGTAAACGCTGGCTGACTGTTGGCTAGGGACAGATGCAGCCAAGAGAACAGGACACAATAATCGCATGCATTAAGTGAATAGAAGGCAGGACCCCACCTGTTTTGCTTACCACTGTATCCCTAGCACCTGACACAGGAAGCGTTCATACACATTTGTTGGCTAAAGAATGAATCTTAAAATTCTGCATAATTTAGAATAAATCTTAAAATTCTGCATAATTTTTGAACAAAGTCTTCTCATGGTGACTCTGTGATCTAAGAATCTCTCCAGGGCCTCCCTAGTTCTCTCTCTCATTACTTGCCTGACTCAGGTGCTGCTGTCAGAGACCATGGAGCACTCAAGAGGAGGTCCCTGGGGCCTTGCCACACTGTGACCCTCCTCACTTAGCAAGCACCGCCCAACCATCAGGCCCAACGTCTGCCTGTTCTCTCCTGATCAGATGTTCCTGAGGATAAGCAGTATTGCTCAGTGGGGAGAGCTCAGTGGGACACGGTAGGCATGGGCTCTAGACCCAGTGCTTTCTACATTAAATTTCATTGGAACCTACAGCAATATTCATGGTAGGTGTTATTACCTCCTATTTTACAGACGAGGGCTGGAGACATTCATCATTGATGCTGTTAAGTAATGGAATCAGAATTCAAATCCAGGTTTGTCTCGCTCCAAATTCTAGGCTTTTTATCCTGTGTCTTAAAACTGGGGAGTAAGGAAATTTCTGATGTGAAAGGCTTCATGCGCTGAAAAGTTTGACAATGGCCAGTCACCTTGCAAGCAGCCAGTGGTTCACCTGATGACTGTTAAACAGACACAAGGCTCACCCGAGACTTTGCTAAACTCCAAACTCAGGGCTACCTTTATGGGTATACAGCCTGTCCAGTCACACAGGACCCTGGAGTCAGGAGGGCCCCACTCTTGGTTTAATGCTCTGCTGAATCTTAAAATTCTGCATAGGTTTTGAGCAAAATGTCCTGTATTTTCATTTTGCACTGAACCATGCAAGTTATACAGCCAGTACTCCCCATATTGCTTACCCAATATGGACAGACTTTCAGCATTCTAGTTCATTCTTGGGACTCTGAGGCAAAGGGTGAGCCCTGGAACCCCAAAGGGGTGCTATGGGTACATATCTTTGGGGGCCAGTGGTAGTAAATAGAACCAGCCTGCCATCTTCCCACACCAAGTCAGAGAATCCCCACTCAGTGGTAAACATCTATGTCCACTAAAGTGGCAATGACTTGGGAAAGAAGAAGGTGTAGGCACAAAGACGCTAGTAGACATTTCCATCTGGATGAGGAGAGGCTTCCAGGGTAAGGGTGACATCTTGACTTAAGAGAAGGGAATGAAGTAGGGTATAGCAGGCAGACGGTATGGTGAGGTAAAGACACTGAGGCCTCCTGTGGGTAACTTGGCAGGTCTCCTGGGCGAGCAGGTGTGGGGAGAGGGGTGGACTGAACCTGTGGGCAGGGGCCAGACAACCAGGTAAGCTTGACTTTTCCTCCTTACCCCCAAGTTTTCGTGCTCCTGCACCATGTACATTCTCCTGGGTCAGTCTCCATTTCCACCCCAAAACTTACCAGATAGCTGGAATTTATTGAGATGATGAGTTTGATTTTCTCCAGATTGATGTTTATCTACTGGCTCTTCCAATCTATTGTGCAGGGCAGGTGAAGCCCTTGCACGCAAATGATTTTTTTCGCGTTGATAGCGCCACCTAATGGTCATCTGTCATACTTTTCCATCACCTAATGGTCATCTGTCATACTTTCCCATCTCTCCAGATTTACATGCAGTAAAACATAGTGAGGTCACGTATGACTGGTAATAATCCCCGGCCCCTGTACCCACACTTTGTGTGGTTCAGATGACCTTCATACAGAAATTCTTTTGACCTGTAAAGCAGCCCCAAATTTAAGCCATGACTCTTAGAAGATGTTCTCAAAAGCACCACACACACATGCGCGCACACACACACACAAACACACACACACACACACACACACACATGCACGCATGCACGAGAAAGGGGACAGAGAATGAAAATCAGCTCTGGAGGCCTTTTCCTCCCCTGCCTCAGTGCCATCTGAGCCTTAAGCCATTGTGAGGAAGATCCATCAATCTCAAATTCATGTCCCCAGCACTATGTGGATGACTATAGAAGCCACCGTTGAGCCTAGGGTTGGAAGAAGGTGGACAAAACAGTGCTCAGGACTCATGGACTCAGAGACTTACCTTAGGCCTCTTCAAAAATGATAACCTCAATAACAAGAAGAAGGAGGAGAAGGAGGAGGATCTGGAAGGGAAATTACTATTTGTTGAGCCAACCCCTGTGCCGGACTGCCAAACTAGGTGCTCTATGTATCTTCTCTGAATGCATTTTTACAAGTGCATTAAATCTGCCTCAGAGCAAGGCAAAGTTCTGATGACAATTAATAGGCACTGGATGCCTACTATGTACCGGGCACTTTTCTAAGCACTTTAAATACTTTTGTTCATTTAGTCCTCGCCATAGTTGAACAAGAGAGGTACCATCATTATCCCCATAAAGCAGGTGGAGAAACCGAGGCGCTTGTCCAAAGGCATTCAGCTAGTAAGTAGAGAAACCGAGATTTGAACCTAAGCAATCCAGTTCCAGAGTATGCACCATTAATCACCACCCAGGCTACCTTTTTGAAAGACAAAAAGTAAATGCACATACCTGGTCCTAGAATCTGGTGGGGAAGAAGGATATGCGATTGAATATCCAGAATGCATTTGTTTATTTACTCATTCAACAAACTTTTCCTGAAGAGTGGGTGGGTGCATAGGTGTAAATGACCCCAGCTGATGGAGAAGAAGAGCTGAACCAGGCTATACCTGCACACAGGTGATTCGGGCTGGAGCAGGAGGCTCTGGGACAAGAAGCAGGGTCTAGGCACAACTAGCCGTTGTGCTCAAACCCTGGTCTAACCGTGTCTAAGAAGTACCCAGCAATCAATGAATCCTCAGCAAACTGCTACTAGAACTCTGATTATATCTAAGAAGCGCCATTGATTCTCTCCCTTCAGCTTTATGCCTCCTCCCTAGGAAGAAGAGGGCAACACTGGTGATGAGGAAGGACCAAGCTTTAAACAGCAAAAGCTTAGCTTCCTCTTAGTTCCAGAGTTCCAGATAGACTGGCCTAAGCTGCCATCTACTGGCCAACTGTTCACACTGCATGGGATAGTGCCAGGGCCCTGCCTTTCTGCACAGGTGCAGGGAGAAAGGGGCCTAACATAGATGAATCCTTTGATCCTTGAGCAGTCTTGAGAGGCTGTCATCTCTTGTGTTTTACAAATGAAGAGGAGACTGAGACAAAGAGGTACGTTAATAGCTTCCATTTACCATTTACCATTTGCCAGGCTCTGTGCATTCATTATCTCCTTGAAGCTTTTCAAGAATCCCATGATAGTTATCCTCCTTTTACTTGTTATGTCTCTGATGTCCCTTAATCTGTAATAGTTTCCCCTTCTTCTTAATGCCATTTATTTGTTGGTGATGACAAGTCATTTGTACTACAGAAGGTCTCACAACCTGGATTGGGGCGATGGCTCTGCAGTGTGTCATTTCACAGTTAGGCCTCCATATGTCCTATAAGCTGGTATGTAGCTCTAAAGGCTTAGCAAAATTTGGTTCAATTGTTTCAAACAAGACTAATTCATATGTACTTTCCATTGCATCTTCTCAGGAGATATATAATGTGTAGTAGTCCTACTGCTGATGATGTTAAGATTTAGCGATGTTAAAACAGTGCAAAACTTCTGACTTTCAAAGTCTATTATGCCTTTATTCAGTGGAATTCTTCTTTAAAGAACAACTTTCAGGTTCTGGCTCCAGATAAGATGGAGCAGCTACTGAACCTGCGCAGAGTAGCTACAGGAAGACTCTGAACAGTAAAGAGCAGCAGGCAAGCTGGGGGGTAAGACCAGAATTTTGAGTGCCTCTGAATTGGCAATGAGTTTACCTTTTTTATTCTCCTCTGGATTCCTCCAGCCAAAAACCCATAAGTGGACATCGGCACAGACAGAACTCTAGGAGAAACCCTCTCTTTCAGACTTGAGGAGTGAAACAGGGGTCTCCAGGGAGTGGCAGCAGAGGCCCCAGACACTCAAAACTCTAAGGGAGGGGCGACATACTCTCTGATCAGAGAATTAATGGTCTGAAGAGTGTGGGTGAATGAATTCCCTGCTACTTTTTTCTCTGTCCTCCTACCAGATAGTTCCAGATACAGGTGCAGTTGTTGTATGAAGTGCATGTCAGAGGAGGGTAAATAAGGCCCCAGATTTCTAGCTGGAAAACCAAAAGGGGAAACAGAAAACATCAGGAAGACTATGGAGCAGGAGACACTCAGGACAATAGAACTGTAAGTTGTCTGTAAACCCCTAGACCACCTCCCAGCTGCAAACACACAGATCTGGCCCTGAGCAGTCTACCAAAAACTTTGAGAACGGAACTCAGGAGCAGACCATGCCTAGGCCCTAGACTGGCCATTGGGTGGCCACATGCAAACTTTTAAGATAGATTGATTAAAAGTATGCAATTGGAACAATGTGGGGAAAAATCGAGAAAAAAAAAATGAATGGAGACGCAGGAATCTATGATGCCACAAGAAAAGGTCTAACATTTGTGTCACTGGAGTCAGAGGAAACAATGTAGTGCAAAAAAATATACTTAAAGAAATAAAAGCCGAAAACACCCAATTTGGAGAAAAACATAAGCGTACATATTCATAAGGCTCTGCAAATCCCCCCAAAAATAAATGTCTGCCTACCAAGGTCTCTTGGCATTGGAGGGACTGCTCGTGAATCTATGGGGGCCATAGCTGATAAGTCATTACCAGCACTGAGGTATTTCTAAGCAAGAAAAGGTAGGAACACAAGCCAAATGGGAGTGAAGAACTGCAAACTCTTGTAAATTCAGGTTCCAGCTATTACTGATGATAAGTGACTGAATTATGCAGTTGTCAGTCTAAGCTGATCGTTTTCACAAGACGATTCTCTAATAATTAAGAAATTGTTTGGACATTTCCTTGAACTATCTGGGTAACATTTTTGTTGTTCACAGCTTCAAACCATTCTATCAATGAAGAATTTTAGTAAATGGAAGTTCATTATATTGTTAAATGAATAAACTAACGAGAGGGCCTGGAAAGCATCATCGTAAAACAGATGGATAATGTAAGCAGAGAAATGGGAACTTAATGAGTCAAAAGGAAGTCAAAAACAATAGAACAGAAACGAAGACGTCTTTGAAGGGCTCACCAGCAGACTGGACATAGCTGAGGAAAGAAATCAAGTTCAAAGATGTGTCAGCAGAAACTTCCTAAACTGAAATGTGAAGAGAAAAAAATATGGGGAAAGTGGGATAAAATATCCAAAAACTGTGGGACAATTACAACAGCCATAACATGTGTGTGATGGAATATCAGGAGAAGACAGAAAGAAAGCAACAGAAGAAATAATTGAAGTAACTAATGGCTGACAATTGTCCAGAAGTAATGACAGACAACATATCACAGATTGAGGAAGCTCAGAGAACATCAAACATGATAAATTCCAAAAATTTAACACACAAGCATATTATGTTGAAACTACGGAAAATCAAAGACAAAGAAAATCTTGAAATAAGCCAGAAAAGGGGGCCGTACTTACCTATAGAGGAATGAGGATAAGAATTATATCAGACTTCTTTTCAAAAATCATGCAAGCAAAAAGAGAGTAAAGTTTTAACATATTGAAAGAAAAAAAATTGAGAATTCTATATCCAGTAAACACTTATCCTTCAAAAGAAGAGAAATAAATGCGTCCTCAGACAAATGAAAATTGAGGGAATTTGTCAATGCTAGATCCTCCTTGCAAGAAATGTTAAAAATTCTTCAGAGAGAAGGAAATGGTATAGGTTAAAAACCCAGATCTGTATAAAGAAAGGAAGAACATTATAGAAGGAATAAATGAAGGTAAAATAACATTTTTTTTATTTTTTACGCTTAATTGGTCTAACATAATTTGTTCTAAATAATAGCGATAATGTATTCAGAGAGTATAGCTTAATTGAAATGATAGCAATGTCGTAAGAGTGAAAGATAAAGAACAGGGAAACGTAGAAGATAATTATAAATATGATAGATATTAAACCGACTATATCAATAATCACTTTAAATTGGAATGTCCAAATGCATCAAATAAAAGACGGACTGTCAGAATGTATACAAAGCAAGACCCAAGTATGTGTTGTCTGCAAGAAACTCACAGAGTAAAAATAAAGGGATGGGTAAAGACATACCATGCTTACATTCATCAAAAGAAAGCTGAAGTAGCTATGTTACTTTCAGACAAAACAAAGTTCAAAGCAAGGACAATTATCAGGGATAAAGCAGGGTGTTACATAATGACAAAGAGATCAATTCTCAGACAATCTTAGCTTTTCGAATCAGTAGCTATCTGGTTTTGAACAGGACAATGGTGGTGGTGATGAAAAAGGATACAAAAGAGAAACTGATTATAAAAAGTCACAAGGAAACGTTCAGGGATGATGAACATGTTCACTATCTTGACTGTGGTGGTAAATGTTTAACGGGTGTATAGATATGTCAAAACTTGTCAAATTATACACTTTAAATATATGCAGTACGTCAATAAAGCTGTTTAAATTGGTTTGAAAATGTATGCTGTCATTATCCTACTCTGACTGAAAGCCATTATTCCTTCTTCACAGTTAAAAGAATTTGAAGCACAGAGAGGTTATGTTACTTGCCCAAGATCACACACCTAGTAAGTAGCAGTGTCAGGATTTGAAATTAATTCGACTCCAAAATCCACGCTCTCAAACACTTTGCCTGAGTGAATTAACCACAGCCTGTCTCCATTGCAGTTTTAGAGCTGGCCCAGAGTGGGTGCTCAGTGAAGTTTGCTGTTGTTGAAGTAACACTGGAGAGTAGATAACACCCTCAAACAATTCAGATAGAGAAATTCTAGAAAAGCCCTGCCTTATCTCAGTGTCACAGAATCCAGCTTACAGCTCTGCAGGTGTAATGGGCATGTGATGGGGAACAGCGTGTGTGTATCACATGAGAGTCTTGGGGATCTGAAATGGAACTCTTCCCTTAAAACCTCCCTGCTTCCTAGGCCACGCCCACCCATACCACCCAACACATGGCATCCCCTTCAGAGCTCCTATTCACACGCTCTTAATATTATAATCAGAAAGTACATTGGGGGGATGAGTTGAGTACATCTGCCACAGACAAGGTGGAAACATGCATTCTGGAGTCAAATACCCTGTGATTGAATGCCGATTCCACAACCTACCAGATATGTGACCTTGGGCAAGCCACCTACCTTCCTGATCCTCAGTTTTTCCAAATATAAACTGGGAACAATGTACTTACCTCATGGAAATTTTGTGAGATTTGGTGGGGGGAACATTGTATTTAAAATTTTTTTTTACTCTCAACCCCTCACTTCCCTTTGTTCTGTATATGCATGGGTCTATTTCTGTTTTGTTTATTCATTACCCTCTAGGCGAGTCCACGTTGTCACAAGTGGCAAAATGTCATTTTTTTTTTACTGCTGAATAATATTCCATTGTATACATATACCACATCTTCCATTCATCTACTGATGGACATCTCAGTTGCTTCCATATCTTAGCTATTACTAGTAATGCTGCAGTGAACATAAGGTCACATATAACTTTTCAAATTAGCGTTTTAGATTTCTTCCAATAAGTACCCAGAAGGGAAATTACCGGATCATGTGGCAGCACTATTTTTTAATTTTTTGAGGAACCTCCATACTGTTTTCCATAGTTGCTACACTAATTTTCAATCCCACCAACAGTGCACAAGGGTTCCCTTTTCTCCACATCCTTGCCACCACTTTATTGATTTATTGATGATAGCCATTCTGGCAGGTGTGAGGTGATATCTCATTGTAGTTTTAATTTGTGTTTCCCTGATGATCAGTGATGTTGAGCATCTTTTCATATGTCAGTTGGCCATCTGTATATCTTCTTAGGAGAAATGTCTGTTTAGGTCCTCTTTAATTGGATGGATTGTTTGTTTTCTCGGTATTGAGATATATGATTCTTTATATTTTAGATATTAACTCTTTATAGAATGTATCATTTGCAAATATCTTCTCCCATTCAG
>NW_011888922.1:1652936-1672843 GCF_000151845.1 Pteropus vampyrus
GTTTTAGATTTCTTCCAATAAGTACCCAGAAGGGAAATTACCGGATCATGTGGCAGCACTATTTTTTAATTTTTTGAGGAACCTCCATACTGTTTTCCATAGTTGCTACACTAATTTTCAATCCCACCAACAGTGCACAAGGGTTCCCTTTTCTCCACATCCTTGCCACCACTTTATTGATTTATTGATGATAGCCATTCTGACAGGTGTGAGGTGATATCTCATTGTAGTTTTAATTTGTGTTTCCCTGATGATCAGTGATGTTCAGCATCTTTTCATATGTCAGTTGGCCATCTGTATATCTTCTTAGGAGAAATGTCTGTTTAGGTCCTCTTTAATTGGATGGATTGTTTGTTTTCTCGGTATTAAGATATATGATTCTTTATATTTTAGATATTAACTCTTTATAGAATGTATCATTTGCAAATATCTTCTCCCATTCAGTAGGTTGTCTTTTCCTTTTGTTGATGGTTTCCTTTGCAATGTAAAATTTTTTAGTCTGATATAGTCTCATTTGTTTACCTTTTCTTTTGCTCCCCTTGCTTGAGGAGATCTATTCCAAAAAAAATATTCTTAAGACTTTACTGCCTGTGTTTTCTTCTAGGAGCTTTATGGTTTAAGGTCTAGATTAATTGTCATAGATCAATCATTTAAGTGAGGATTTATTTCTGGACTCCATTTTATTCCATTGATTTATATATGTTTTTATGCTAGTCCCATACTGTTATTGTAGCTTAGTAATATAGTTTGATATCAGGGAACATGACACCTCCCGCTTTGTTCTTCCTCAAGATTTCTTTGGTTATATGGGGACTTTTGTCGTTCTATATACATTTTAGAATTAGTTCTAATTCTGAGAAGAATGCCATGGGTATTTTAATAGGGCTTGTATTGAACCTACGGATTAGGTAGTAAGTATGTTTTAATTATTAATCCTTCTAATCCATGAGCAAGATATCTCTTTCCATTTATTTGTATCTTGTTCAATTTCTTTTTTCAATGTCTCATAGTTTTCAGAGTACAGGTTTTTCACCTCTTTGGTTAAATTTATTCCTGGGTATTTTATACTTTTTGATGCAATTGTAAATGAGATTGCTTTCTTAATTTTCTGATCATTCATTATTGGTATATAGAAGGGCAAAGATTTCTATACATTGATTCTGTATCCTGCAACTTTACTGAAGTAATTTATTAGTTCTAACAGTTTTTTGGTGGAGTCTAATATTTTCTGTATATAGAATCATGTCAACTGCAAATAATGAGAATTTTACTTCTTCCTTTCCAATTTGGATACCTTTTATTTATTTGTCTTGTCTGATTGCTGTGGCTAGGACTCCCAATATTATGCTGAATAGAAGCTGTGATAGTGAGCATCCTTGCCTTGTTCTAGAGTGAGTGTTAAATGAGATAAACTATGTGGACTGCTGTGTACAGGAATTGGCACATACCACTTGCACAATATATAGTGGTTGCAGTTGTAATTGCATTAACATCATTATTCTGTGGAAGGAATTTCACACAGTTCATTGTCAGAAACCAGACTAGATCATCTCACAGCAAATCCATTGTTACTTTAGGAGAGTTTTTAAAAAGAGGATATGCCCCATCATTTGGATTAAATTTGGAGTGGTCCTGCCACAATCAGAGAGATGGAGAAAATGATCTCAGTGGTTCATTCTGATGCTGATATTCTGTGGTTTCAGATTTTGAAACATCTTTGATGAACTGAGAGAATAGGGAATGGCAAAATAGATAACCAGCAGTCATAATTGTGGACTCCCTTGTCAATAAACTCCCTTAAGGTAGAGGCAAAGTCACCCTTGTTTGAGTCCTTGGTACCTAAAACAAGGTCTGGTCTACAACATCTGTTCAGCAGACATTTATTCAATCACTCAACCCTTGTACCAGGACTTTAGATTGCTGATGGCAGGTCACCAGTCATCCTAATTTAGGATAGCTTAGGCTGAAAGAAGTGAGAATGCATCCCTTGAACATCCAATAACAAATCTTTCTGTGTAGTCTTATTATCCAGTTTCAGCTTTTCAATTGAACACTGCTTGAGCACTGACGTGCAAGTTTCTTATGTACAACTGAACATGAGAATTAAGTATTAAAAGAAAACCTATCTACTAAATACAAATTAAATACTCTGATCAATAATAGATATTATCAATGCATGCTTATCTAGTTCTTCCTCTCCTTTACTGACTACCCAGGTCCTTCTGGGGATTCCCAGCAAATGCTCAGTCTCCTGACAGACCACAAGGGTTCATTGATTTGCTAACACCTTCCTGTTACTCAGCATGTCATCCGAACTCCTGACCTTTGCATATTTTCTCTTCGTCACCAAGTTCTAAACTGAAGCCACAAAGTGGGAGACGCTATTTGCTCTGACTTTGTAGCTCTGGTTTCCCTCCTGCCGGATGCTTACTTTTCATTAGACTTTTTACAAAAAAAAAAAAAAAAAGGGAAAGGGCTCTAGATTTTCTTGAAGAGATCAGACCCTTCTACCTTTGGAACTCTTTTTATAATGTCAATATTTAAAAACTATCCAACTAAACAAGGCAAATTTTAAACAAGCTTACAGATTAGGATCTTTGCAATATGTTACAGCTAAATGTCAGAGCTGGATAATGTCAACATTAATCAAAATAGCCAGCTAAGAATTGAAGTGATATAGGACCTACTTCAGTCTGTAACATTCAAGAGGTAAGATTGCACTAACAGATGTCAAGGTTAACAATGTTAGCCAACTAAACATAGAACTTCCCGAGCATATGTTGGAGGTGAGCTGATCAGCATTGATATTAATCATGTTTTGGACTCTAGACAGACAATCTATAAACACCCAGATGGCATCAAGGAAGAAAACTGATTTTATTCTATTGCTCCTGAAGCTTTGACCATATTTCTTGTCATACTCGAAGTAAGTTCATTGACCGTGTCCATCTACACCTTGCATATACTTCTGTGGTGGGATTTACTGCCATCTATTGTAGTTATCTCTCTCTCACACTAGCCTGTCAGGTTCTTGAATTTAGAGATTGTGGTTTACTAATATCTGCTGGGCCTGCAATGGAATAAGCAGGGGCTTTGGAGTAAAAAAATAAATATTTGGATTTAAATCCTGGCCCTAGAACTTGCTGTATCATCATGGGCAAGTTTCTTAACTTCTCTGAACCTCATAATACTCATCTGTAAAACAGGAATTTTAATACCTAGAAAAGTTGATTAGAATAAAATGATGTAACTTACTATATCATAAAGTTTCTTTGGTTATAAACAACAGAAAGACACTGTATCATTAAGATTCTTTGGTTATAAGCAACAGAGATAAACCCTGGCTAACTCGAGAAAAAAGAACATGACAACTAAATGCAATGTGTAATCTGGGATTGGATTGAGGGTCAGAGGGGAAAATTTATGTAAATGACATTATTGGGAAAATTCATATAATCTGAAAAATGGACTGTATATTGTAAATAGTATTAGTTAATCTAAAATTTTCTGAATTTGATCATTATATTGTGGTTTATAAGAGAATATCCTGTTCTTAGGAGATATATAATGTAGGATTTACAGGTAAAGGAGTATGATGTCTAAAATTCTGAAATGGTTCAGGAAATATTATACATATATAATATGTGTATGTATGTGTAATGTATAAAATATGTATAACACACAGAGAGAGCAACAAATTAAATATGGCAAAATATTAACAGTTAATGGGAATTTTCTGGAGTATTGTTACTCTATACTACTTTGAAATAATTTCAAAATAAAAATTTTAAAGGAAAAAAGGGAATTTCCTGCATCGATTTTTCCTCTCTTCTAGAACTTTCTCTTTTTTTTGATCCAGCATGTGAGGAGCTTGGAAGTCATCATTTCTGTCCTCACATCAAGAAAAAAGCTGAATAAACTGAAAATCAAGTCTTCTTAGATCCTTCAGAGAATTGAAGTCACAAGTGTGAGTCCCAGGTCTGGCTGTGATCCAGGCTTACAGCTAGGAATAGGACTCTAGATTTAGAATGTTGCATTAATGTAGCAGGGTGCCTGAGCCTAACTTATGTAAATATGATTCAGCTTATTGTATCACACATGTGTGGCAGAATGCCACTATTGTTCTCTGACATATATAAAGCCCATGCATTCTCCTAGCACAGAAGCGCGCTCCCCGCAATAAAGTTGGTGCCTCCTGGTTCATTCTCGTATTGGCTCCTCATGCATTCTTTCAACTGGGCATCTCACCACCAACACCTTCCCTTCTTGATCAGCTCGGAGCTGACAACAAAGCAAACTGCTGCCCCCAAAATTAGAGACAGATAAATTTCTTTAAAAATACGGCTTATAAAAACTGACACAAAAAGAAATATATAATCTGCACATATCATATTTATTAAGCATACAAATTTATAATTTAAAAAACCTCATGAAGAAAGCTCCAGGTCCACGTGGCTACACTAGTAAATTCTATGAAATATATAAGGAAGAAAACCAATCTTATACAAACTCTTTCAAAATATAATACCCTGTGCCTGTTGAAAGTTCTCTCTTTCTCCCGTCTCCTCTCTCTCTCTCTCTCTCTCTCTCTCTCTCTCTCTCTCTCTCTCTCTCTTTCCCCTCCCTCCCTCTCTCCCTCCCTCTCTCTCCAATTGACATTTTTTAAAATCAGAATCCAAACAAGGATTTACACATCACATTTGGGTGATGTGTCTCTTAATTTTCCTTTCGTCTATAATGTATTCTCTCCTTTTTTAATACCTTTAATTATTGAAGAAATTCATTTCTAAATTTTCTAAATTCTGGATTAGGCTTATTTCTTCCTCATGGTATTATTTAGTTTGTTCCTCTAACCCCATATTTCCTGTAACCAAACTGGCATTTGGTTTTTTTATTTGTTTTTAAGACCTTTTATTTAAATTTATTAGGATGACATTGGTTAATAAAATTATATAGGTTTCAAATGTACAATTCAATAGTACATCATCTATATATTGCATTGTGTGTTCACCAAAGTTAAATTTCCTTCCGTCACCATATATTTGACCCCCTTTACCCTGATCCACCTCTCTCCTTCCCACTTTCCCTCTGGTAACCATTAAGCTATTGTCTGTGTCTATGAGTCTCTGTTTGTTTGTCTTGTTTGTCTGTTGCTTTCAGTTTTATATCCCACATATGAGTGACAGCATATGGTCCTCAATTTTTTCTGTCTGACCTTTTTTGCTTAGCGTGATAATCTCGAGATCCATCCACATTGTCGCGAATGGTAGTATTCTTCTTTATCCAATCATCTGTAGAAGGGCATTTTGGTTATTTCCATGTCTTCATCACTATGAATAATGCTGCAATGAACATCAGGGTGCATATACTTTACCAATAAATGTTTTCAAATTTTAGGGGTAGATACCCAGAAGAGGGATTGCTGGGTCATATGGAAATTCTATTCCTAATTTTTTAAAGAATGTCCTTACTGTTTTCTATAGTGGTGTACCAATTTACATTTCTACCAGCAGTACATGAGGATTCCTTTTTCCCCACAACCTCTCCGACACTTATTACTTGTCCTGTCGATGATAGCCATTCTTACAGGTATGAGGTGATATCTCATTACAGTTTTGATTGCATTTCCCTAACAGCTAGTGAAAATGAGCATCTTTTCATATGTCTGTTGGCCATTTGTATGTCTTCTTAGGAGAAGTGTCTGTTCAGGTCCTCTGCTCATTTTTTAATTGAATTGTTTGGTTTTTATTTATTGTTAAGTTGTATGAGTTCTTTGTATATTTTGTATATTAGCCCCTTATCAGAGGCATTGTTTGCAAATATCTTCCGCCATTCAGCTGGTTACCTCTTTGTTTTGTTGATGGTTTCTTTTGCTGTGCAGAAGCTTTTTATTTTAATATAGTCCCATTCATTTATATTTGCTTTTACTTCCCTTGTCATTAAGGTCAAATTCATAAAATCCTTTCTAAATCATAAACTGGCATTTGATCTAGTGCTAGGGTTGGCAAACTATGGCTAGCAGGCTAAATCTAGCCCATGGCCTGTTTCTATGATTCCTAAAACTGAGAATGGTCATTTATATTTTTAAAAGTTTGTAAAAACAAATGAGAAAAAAGAGAATATATGATAGAGATTATATGTGGCCCACAACCCTAAAATATTTCTCTCTGGCTTTTTACAGAAACCCCTGATCTAGAAACATTCAAATTTAAGTTTTATTTGTTTGTTTGTTTATATTTGCAATAATGCTTTACATACTATTCTCAGTATGCTCAGTATTTCCTACTGCATCACATTAGGAGGTATATAATGTCTCATTGTCACACTTTTAATGATATTAGGATTAATCAGTAATTTCAGAGGTGTCAGCCTGATCCATCCCTTGTAAAGTTTCCTATGAATATCCTCCTAATTGTTTTAGTGTCCGTTGATGATTGTTGCCTATATATGCCAATAGAGATTATAAAATGATGATTTTTCTAATTCCATAAGTCCCTTTGAATTGCTTAGTTGGAATTATTCAATACAAAATAACTTTTCTCTTATTAATGGCTTGGTTACTCTGACACAGTTCAGGAAAGCCAAGACAAGTGTTTGTTTCTTTCTTATTATTCACCAATTTTCAGAATAATGAGTTGGTGTTCTAATAACCTCCAGTAGTGGCCAGTGGAGTTTCTTGTTTTTGTTGTTATTGTTGTTGCTGTTTTAATTTGTTTTTTTAGTATACAGTATTTATGGTTTCTGGGAGGTTTATAAATTTGATGTGTTTCCCAAAATTGCAGATGTTATTTTCAATGCACAGTGTGTCCCAACTTAAATTTGTTTTCTGTGCTCTTTGGTATTTGATAGCTTCCTCACTTTTTGGCACAATCAGCTGTCCTATTTTGTACATTTCCTTCCTCAGACCTGGAAGTAACCATTTCTCCAAGGAGCCCTAGTTCCATTGGTCACTCCAATCCAGCTTTGCTACTTCCACTCCACTAAAATAGCCTGTCAATGTCACCAAAGACTTCATATTTCTAAATCCAGTGGTCATTTACCACTTGTCATCTGGCTTGACCTATCTGTGGCTTTCAATGTGGCTAATCACTCGCTCCTTCTGCAAATGCCTTCTTTATTAGACTTCCAAGAGCACTACACTCTCCTGACTTTTCTCCTCCTTCATGGGTCTCTCCTCAGTCTCCTTTGCTCGTTCTTCCTCTCAATATTGGCTGCTCCATTGCTCAGTCTTTGAACCTTTCTTCTTTTGTCTTGTTTTTAGCAACACTGATTTTCTTTGAAATCTCATCAGTTTTATGACTTTATATATCACTTATACGCCAAATACTCCTAAATACACCAATGATTCCTAAAGTTATCTCCAACCTGAAGTGATTCCTAGAATTCCCAGACTTGTATATCCAATTGCCTACTAAACTTCTCCACTTGAATAACTAAAGATATCTCAGACTTAATACGTCTAAAAGAAAGCTCCTAACCTTGCCAACCGCACCCCCAACAAAAAACTACTTCTCTCATAGTCTTCATCTTGGTAACTGACAACTTTATCATTCCTTGGCTCAGTTCAAAATCATGGTGTCATCCTTAACATCTTTTTCATACCCTACATCCAAATACTTCAGGAAATCCTTCCGGCTTTACTTCAAAACACACCTAGAATCTGAGCACTTTTCAAGAATTCCTATGCTACAACCCTGTGCAAACCACTGTCATTTCTCTTCTGAGTTATTGCAGTAACCTCCTAACTGCTCTCTCTTCCTCTGTCCTTGCTCCCTCCCCCTTAATCTAGTCTCAATAGAGTAGCCATTATGTTTTTATTGAAATATAAGTCAAGTCCTATTATTCTTCCCGCTGAAACTCTTCAAGTAGCTCCCCACCTTACTTAAAAGCCAGTCCATCCTCCAGCTTACAAGTCCCTATGTTTTAGGGCTCCCGATTACCCTTCTGACCTCCTCTCTCTCTATCACCCCCTTCACTACAGCCATAGACCTCTTTGTTGTAATTCAACATCTATACTGCCGTGGCATATGTCAATATAAGGATATTAATAGACTATTTCAGAAAACATTGGTTTTTCTATAGAAGGCTATCCGGAAAATAATTTTTAAAAACTCTTTAACTGTCATTACAAAGTCTTTTTTTCCCTAAATTCTCAATAAATAAAAAAATTGAGAATAAGACTTTTCTCAGACTCGGATTATATTGCTATCAGCTTCCACCCTCTGAGGGGGTCAAAAGTTCATTTACTGCAATTCTTTTTCTACTACAGAGGGAAGGAATACAGAAGAAGCAGTCCTTTCAGGTTCTGCTGGTTTCCCAAGGAAGAAAAGACTGTTTTTACTTGGATTTATTTTTTGCTTTGTTTTGTTTTTAAGAATATTCTTTATTAGCAGTGTGTGATATTTTGGCTACATTATGGGTTAAATAGTTTTTTATTGAGATATAATTGGCATATAATATTGTATTAGTTTTAGGTATACAACATAATGATTTGATATATGTAGATATTGTGAAATTATTAGCATAGTAAGTTTAGTTAACATCCGTCACCACTCATAGTTACAATTTTCTTGTGATGAGAACTTCAAAGAACTTTGTATCTACTCTTAGTGACTTTCAAATACACAATACAAAATTGTTAACTATAGTCCTCGTGTCGTACATTACATCTCCAGAACTTATTTATCTTCTAACAGAATGGATTAGCGTTTGAATTGGTGGACTGAGAAAAGCAGATGGCCATCATCAATGTGGGTAGACATCATTCAATCCATTCAGGGCCTGAATAGAACAAAAAAGCTGAGGAAGGTTGAATTCTCTCTTGGTCCAACTGCATAGGCTCAGACATCAGTCTTCTCTTGCCTGCTGTGCTCCTGGTTCTCAGGCCTTCAGACTTAGACTGGAATCAACAACATGGGCTCTCTGGCTCTTAGGGTTTCGAACTATACCGCTGGTTTTCCTGAGTCTGCAGCTCGCAGAGGACAGATCATGGGACTTCTCAGGCTCCATAATCATGTGGACTAATACCTTTAAATACATACATGAATAAATAAATAATAAATAACTCACTAATTAACTCACTAATTAACTTGCTCAGGGGTCTCCAGAGAAATAGAATAATTTGAATACACATATCCTATACAAGATACAGTGGTGCTAACTACTAATACATTGGTGCTGACTAATGATAGGATGCCTCAGTTTTTTGCCATGTGGGCCTTTTCATAGAGCTAGTTGAGGATCATTTTGAAATGGTACTGGGTGGGCAGCCTCCAGAGAAATTGATCCAAGAAAGGAAGTAGAAGAAGCGATGTCTTTACTGACTTATCTTCAGAAGTCACACACCAACACATCTGCTATATTCTTTTAGTTTTATGAATTAATCATGTGTAATGAATGTGGAAGGACTATACAAAGCTGTGAATATGAGGAAGTAAGGATCACTGGGCCATCTTGGAGGCTGGCTACCACGACCAGTCACTAGGAGGTGTAAACCAAACTATACAATTTTGCTGGGCTCTATCCAAAATGATAAATATGAAAATATTTTTAAAAGAGAAATTCAGACAACTTTTTAGTATAATTTATGATTAGTGTATATATACACATATGCACACATATTTATGTGAAAATATATACACACACACATATATATATATACATATCACATTGCTTTATGATATATATCATGTTCTAGTAAGGAAGGTTAAATTGCTTAATCCAACTTACTGAAAATTATAATTTTATATTTTTATATCTGTCTATGTACATTATTCTGAAAATGAAGCCTAAAAAGAAGAAGATAAATAAGTTTTCAGGGAAAGTTAGATTATCAGTCAGTCTTCTTTACTGCTGTTTATAGAAACTGGTGGAACTCAAAGAATCTATGCTAGAAATTTACTAAAGGAAATATCCAGCTTCCTGAATTGTTGGGCATTACTCTTCTTGTGGTAGAATTTATTTGCCATTTTTCTTCTAATATACCTTTCACAAGCTTCTTCTATAGGAAGTTCAAAAATCTTTACAGAATCATCAATAGTTTTTTTCCTGTTTGAAAAAATGAGGACATAAGCTCATCTCCTTTTTGTGTCTTTCAGTGCTTCCATAACTGTCTATTAGTTTTAGAACAATGGTGAGCGTCAATGGTCATATAGATTCCAGGAAAACCTCTCTTCCAGATTCTTTGTCATAAAGACAAAGTTTCCTTCAGTTAGAATTTGTATATTTTTAGTCAGAGGCTATTCTTTTCCAAAAATATCTTATTAATTATGACATTATGTATATGTCTGACCATATACTTGGGGGAGTAGTAATCCTTTGGAGTAGCAGGGAACTTCCTTAAGTGAATAGTATTTGCCACAAGTCTACAGAAAATATCATGCTTAAAAGAAGTGGCATACCAAGGACACGGCAGTGGGAGTGGTCTGCCCAAGCTGCAGGCAACAAGGGGTGCACAACTGTAGAAAAGATAAAAACAGTCATAAAACTGACCAAAAGACAATCTGCTTTTTATTTGCTGTTGTAAACGAAAACTCTGACCATATTGCCTACTAAACTTCTCCACTTGAATAACTAAAGATATCTCAGACTTAATACGTCTAAAAGAAAGCTCCTAACCTTGCCAACTGCACCCCCAACAAAAAACTACTTCTCTCATAGTCTTCATCTTGGTAACTGACAACTTTATCATTCCTTGGCTCAGTTCAAAATCATGGTGTCATCCTTAACATCTTTCTCATACCCTACATCCAAATACTTCAGGAAATCCTTCCGGCTTTACTTCAAAACACACCTAGAATCTGAGCACTTTTCAAGAATTCCTATGCTACAACCCTGTGCAAACCACTGTCATTTCTCTTCTGAGTTATTGCAGTAACCTCCTAACTGCTCTCTCTTCCTCTGTCCTTGCTCCCTCCCCCTTAATCTAGTCTCAATAGAGTAGCCATTATGTTTTTATTGAAATATAAGTCAAGTCCTATTATTCTTCCCGCTGAAACTCTTCAAGTAGCTCCCCACCTTACTTAAAAGCCAGTCCATCCTCCAGCTTACAAGTCCCTATGTTTTAGGGCTCCCGATTACCCTTCTGACCTCCTCTCTCTCTATCACCCCCTTCACTACAGCCATAGACCTCTTTGTTGTAATTCAACATCTATACTGCCGTGGCATATGTCAATATAAGGATATTAATAGACTATTTCAGAAAACATTGGTTTTTCTATAGAAGGCTATCCGGAAAATAATTTTTAAAAACTCTTTAACTGTCATTACAAAGTCTTTTTTTCCCTAAATTCTCAATAAATAAAAAAATTGAGAATAAGACTTTTCTCAGACTCGGATTATATTGCTATCAGCTTCCACCCTCTGAGGGGGTCAAAAGTTCATTTACTGCAATTCTTTTTCTACTACAGAGGGAAGGAATACAGAAGAAGCAGTCCTTTCAGGTTCTGCTGGTTTCCCAAGGAAGAAAAGACTGTTTTTACTTGGATTTATTTTTTGCTTTGTTTTGTTTTTAAGAATATTCTTTATTAGCAGTGTGTGATATTTTGGCTACATTATGGGTTAAATAGTTTTTTATTGAGATATAATTGGCATATAATATTGTATTAGTTTTAGGTATACAACATAATGATTTGATATATGTAGATATTGTGAAATTATTAGCATAGTAAGTTTAGTTAACATCCGTCACCACTCATAGTTACAATTTTCTTGTGATGAGAACTTCAAAGAACTTTGTATCTACTCTTAGTGACTTTCAAATACACAATACAAAATTGTTAACTATAGTCCTCGTGTCGTACATTACATCTCCAGAACTTATTTATCTTCTAACAGAATGGATTAGCGTTTGAATTGGTGGACTGAGAAAAGCAGATGGCCATCATCAATGTGGGTAGACATCATTCAATCCATTCAGGGCCTGAATAGAACAAAAAAGCTGAGGAAGGTTGAATTCTCTCTTGGTCCAACTGCATAGGCTCAGACATCAGTCTTCTCTTGCCTGCTGTGCTCCTGGTTCTCAGGCCTTCAGACTTAGACTGGAATCAACAACATGGGCTCTCTGGCTCTTAGGGTTTCGAACTATACCGCTGGTTTTCCTGAGTCTGCAGCTCGCAGAGGACAGATCATGGGACTTCTCAGGCTCCATAATCATGTGGACTAATACCTTTAAATACATACATGAATAAATAAATAATAAATAACTCACTAATTAACTCACTAATTAACTTGCTCAGGGGTCTCCAGAGAAATAGAATAATTTGAATACACATATCCTATACAAGATACAGTGGTGCTAACTACTAATACATTGGTGCTGACTAATGATAGGATGCCTCAGTTTTTTGCCATGTGGGCCTTTTCATAGAGCTAGTTGAGGATCATTTTGAAATGGTACTGGGTGGGCAGCCTCCAGAGAAATTGATCCAAGAAAGGAAGTAGAAGAAGCGATGTCTTTACTGACTTATCTTCAGAAGTCACACACCAACACATCTGCTATATTCTTTTAGTTTTATGAATTAATCATGTGTAATGAATGTGGAAGGACTATACAAAGCTGTGAATATGAGGAAGTAAGGATCACTGGGCCATCTTGGAGGCTGGCTACCACGACCAGTCACTAGGAGGTGTAAACCAAACTATACAATTTTGCTGGGCTCTATCCAAAATGATAAATATGAAAATATTTTTAAAAGAGAAATTCAGACAACTTTTTAGTATAATTTATGATTAGTGTATATATACACATATGCACACATATTTATGTGAAAATATATACACACACACACATATATATATATACACATATCACATTGCTTTATGATATATATCATGTTCTAGTAAGGAAGGTTAAATTGCTTAATCCAACTTACTGAAAATTATAATTTTATATTTTTATATCTGTCTATGTACATTATTCTGAAAATGAAGCCTAAAAAGAGGAAGATAAATAAGTTTTCAGGGAAAGTTAGATTATCAGTCAGTCTTCTTTACTGCTGTTTATAGAAACTGGTGGAACTCAAAGAATCTATGCTAGAAATTTACTAAAGAAAATATCCAGCTTCCTGAATTGTTGGGCATTACTCTTCTTGTGGTAGAATTTATTTGCCATTTTTCTTCTAATATACCTTTCACAAGCTTCTTCTATAGGAAGTTCAAAAATCTTTACAGAATCATCAATAGTTTTTTTCCTGTTTGAAAAAATGAGGACATAAGCTCATCTCCTTTTTGTGTCTTTCAGTGCTTCCATAACTGTCTATTAGTTTTAGAACAATGGTGAGCATCAATGGTCATATAGATTCCAGGAAAACCTCTCTTCCAGATTCTTTGTCATAAAGACAAAGTTTACTTCAGTTAGAATTTGTATATTTTTAGTCAGAGGCTATTCTTTTCCAAAAATATCTTATTAATTATGACATTATGTACTCATGTCTGACCATATACTTGGGGGAGTAGTAATCCTTTGGAGTAGCAGGGAACTTCCTTAAGTGAATAGTATTTGCCACAAGTCTACAGAAAATATCATGCTTAAAAGAAGTGGCATACCAAGGACACGGCAGTGGGAGTGGTCTGCCCAAGCTGCAGGCAACAAGGGGTGCACAACTGTAGAAAAGATAAAAACAGTCATAAAACTGACCAAAAGACAATCTGCTTTTTATTTGCTGTTGTAAACGAAAACTCTGACCATGATAAAGTACTCCACCCTAAAAAATATATCTGAACATTTGTGGAGTTGTACTATTTTGAAAGTGTTTCTTCTTTATGCACAACATTTTTGGAAACTTTGAGGGGGAAAAAAAATTGTCCATTCTTTTCAGTCTCACTTCATCAATGGAAAATGCTGCAAAATGTTTGTATAGGCTGTAAAAAGACTTTTCCAAGACGAGATGGGGTGCTCATTATGAAGCTGTGTATATTAAAGAAATTTTGAAAAGCTAATCTCAGTCTTTGAAGTTCTATGTGATCCAAAAGAAAATATGACTAAAAGAGGATCAGCTCAGATTTTATTGCCTGCTATACATGATTTTTCTTTTCGAAGTTATCTTGTTTTCTGGAGTGAAATTTTAGAAGCTAATTATTCATAAAAATGTTTGTAATAAGTCAGAATCAGCCTCAAACAATGTGCGACGAAACTCGAAGCTCTAAGGTTGTTCCCTGAAGATCGGCACGTAGAAATTGTACAAAAGGCCGTTAACCGTGCAACTCAAAAAAGCACAAAAATAAACATTTAACTAGAAAAAAAAGAATCTATTTTTAAAAAAGAATGATAGGGAAAATGACAAAAAATGCTAGTCTTAGATCACCAAATAAAAAAAGGGGAGGGGTAATTTTGAGTGTCTTAATTTTCTTCAAGAATTGAACACTATATCTAAAGCAAAGGATCAAATAATGTCATGGTTTGCTATCATTCAGCTACCCTCTCACTGTACACTATTGTGAAGGCGACCCACAGAGTGGGTGAAGATGTTTTCAATGCATATAACTGAGAAGAGCTCATATCTAAAATATGTACACATGAACTTGTATAGAGCAATAAGAAAATCAATTAGAAAAAAACACTACTCAGTAGAAAAACAAGCCAAAGACTTAATTAGTTCACCTAAAATGAAAACAAACATTGAAAGATTCTCAAGAATAATAATCAGGGAAATGTGAATTAAAGTTGCAATGAGATACAACAACACCTCCACCAATATGGCTAAATTTAACTCTGATGAGACTGTTGAGGAGAATGTGAAACAACAGGAACTTTTATACATGGCTGGTGACACTTGGGGAAAAGTTTGTCCTATTTACTAAAGGTGCCGTTTGTATATCCTATGATACAGCAATTTTATTCCTAGCTATTATTCCCAGCTTAAATACATACACATACAATAAATTATGTACAAAAATATTCATAGCAGTGTTACTCATAACCCCAAACTAGAAACAACCAAAAACTCCAACAGAGTGTATAAATAAATTGGATTGTAGTCATAAAATGGGGTATCATAGGGCAAAAAAATGAGCAAACTGTAGCTACAGGCAATGACATAGTTGATTCTCACAAAAATAATATTGGGCAAAAGAAATCATACATAACATACTGTATGATTCTATTTGCATAAAGTTCAAAAGCAGGTGAAACTGAATTATAGTGTCTGGACTACATACTAAGTTGGTAAATCAATAAAGAAGAACAAGGAAAGGTTTACCAAGAAGGTTGGGAGAATAGGGAAGTTATGATGGTGAAGAGGAGGGGGCCAGGGCTAAGGGAGTACTGTTCTTTTTCTTGATCTGAATGGTGGTTACACAAGTATCCATTTTATAAATATTCGTTAACTACACATTTATATTTTATGCATTTTTCTTTTTTTATCATAGCAAAAGCATTTTTTTCATCTCCCTTATATCCGTAGCAGTGAAAACCCAGGCAATTACTTATGTCAAATTACCCCAAATAATACGGCATAAAAATGGGTATGCCTTACACATTAACTTATTTGCAGTAGATATTACACTTTATTTTCAACCCCATTTTAGGAAATGCAAACATTTACCAATGAGCCAGCCAATTAACAAGTGTCAAACTCCAGAAGTTATTGTATGAAATCAAAATTTGTAACAATGCCACTAGTGGCAGTTCGTGTCCAATCTCTGCTAAATTTAAATTTTAAAGGGTGATTTAAAAGAAAAAACCCTTAGGCACTACTGGGAGTAAGTATGTTTTCTTTAACCTACAATGTGGTCACAGAACATTATAGAAATATATTTTCTAAATTTCCAGGTCTTTGCCAAACATAGAAATTACCTTGGTTAGTAAAACTACAGTGGGCGGCAGGATCAATATCTTAACATGTAGGTGAGGAGAGTGACTGGACACACACAACGACATTAAAGATGGTTTAAAATTTTGGGGGGTCTTATTTCTAGAAATGGATCCTGCAGATATACAAGTTCTGTGTGTACAGTGCATGAACAACATATTCAATGCAGACTACACTGATGCCCCTGCAGAGCCAGCTGAGGAAGGGGCTCCTGCTACCCTCTGAGGTCATACTCCACCCACCGCCCACAGATGCCTCCCTCACTCTAAACCAAGAAGGCAGCTCGGACAGTAGGTTGTTTTGTTACAGTTTCTTTGAAAATACATTGGAAACATATATATTGGAAATTTAATAATAATAATAATACAATATAAAAAAAGATGTTCAAGTCTCAAAGTAAGGACCTCCTGAAATCAAAAGGAAGAAACTAAGGAAAGGATGAGATCCAATTACAGAGCAAGGAGCATTTCTCAAAGCAAATTAGAATATTAGGAGACTCAGGAATTTGCAATTTTTAATGAGCTCTGCTGGTGGTTCTTCGGCACACTGAAGAGATGTACACAAAATAGATGGTTAATTTTAAGCCTTCTGCTTTGCGATTTAGAGTGCTTTGGGTGAAATTTAGGAGACTCTAACTCTAAAACAAAACTTATAAATGGTGAAGAGCATTCAGTCAGACATAATACACATTTCTCTTGCAAAACTCACAAAATGCTTCAGCTAATAATGTCAACAGCCCTGTGATGGAAGTCTAGAGTTTAAGTGACTTCTCAAAGATTGCACAGCTAATGAGTCATACAGATGAGATTTGAACCAGGACTTCTGATATCC
Source organism: Pteropus vampyrus (assembly GCF_000151845.1). Lineage (NCBI taxonomy): Eukaryota > Metazoa > Chordata > Mammalia > Chiroptera > Pteropodidae > Pteropus > Pteropus vampyrus. Next base: position 1,669,577 of record NW_011888922.1, read on the forward strand.
AGGCTAGTGTTCTTTTTCACTATGCTATCGAAAATGACGGGAGTTATAGGCGAAATGGAATATTGAGGAAAAATGAGAATCAAAAACACAGAATCTCTAAAAACACTGAGATACTCTTGCTTAACTAACTGGTAAAAATTAGAAAGTCTGACTCTATCAGTTGTCACTAAAGGTGTGGAGCTCTGGGAACTCTTATAAGCCTGCTGGAGGATGTATAAATCGGAACCACCAATTTGGAGAGCAATTCGGCAGTACCTAGTAAAGCCGGAGATGCATATGCCCTCCACTTATGATCCAGACACACTCTTTCACATGTGTCTAGCATATTTATTGCAGCATTCTTGTAATGAAAGGTACATCCAGTTCTGTGAGTCTTGAAGCTTTACATAATTTGGGAGGGTCTCTTTAAGGAAAATAATATAAAATTACAAATATTAAGTATTTAGAGTGAGGAAAGTAGTTACAAGAAAATTCTAGAGCCTTGGAAATGCATTTCTCTTTCTTCTGAGTTCTTTATAAATGCTTTCTGATTGCTTCTCCCCTCACTCTACAACTCCCTGCACTGTGCGGGAGAGGAATGTTAAAGAAAGGTGAGGAAAGACATACATGCAAATAAGGGGCTCTGAGCTTAAATTTCAGTAGCTTCATGGCAAATCCACCTCTGCTTGTAATAGAAAAACATTGAAAACAGCCCAAATAACTGTCAGAATGAGAATAAGTTGTGGTACATTCTGTTATAATACAGAATATTAAAAAAGAATAAACTAGAGTTACACAGATAGATCTAAAAAACTAAATTTACTTAAAGTTTTAAAATATGCAAAACAATAAGAGACTGTTTACAGATATATACTGTATATATACATATATGTACACATCTGCTCTTTGCACATTTGTGTACATATATGTATGTGTGTGTATTTATATAATTATAAGAACGTGGAAGGAAATAATAAACTAAATTCTAGATAGTGGTTACCTCTATCCAGGAGGAATGGAGAGAGGTACAAGGGATTTATTGTGTCTGGTTTTTATTTTTCCTTGAAATAAAAGAAAATGGGAAGGAGGTGTGAACAACAAAATATCAAAATATGATGTGACAAACCTAGGTGGTAGCTATCAGGTTTTATTGCATTATCCTCTAAATTCTTCTAAATGCAGGAAAGAGTTTACAAGTTTTAAAAGAAAGAGCATCATTTGCACTAACCAGGGAAAGAGGATGCTTCAATTCTAGCAACAAACCTGATTCCTCTATTTTTAACATTTAATTTATATTTTTATTGAGGTATATGTAAGTAAAATGCACAGCTCAAGGAATGTTTGCATATGTGATCCCGGTAAACTCACCCAGATTACAAAATAGAATGTTTGTAACTCCCTTCACCACACACAATTCCCCTTTTGCTGCCTAATATTCACTCCCTAGTCTCAGCTTAGATGTCATTTCCTCTAGGAAAACTGCCATTCTCCTCCAAGACTTAGTTACTACTGCTCTTCTGTGCTTATTCCTTTAATTGACTACTTGTCAACTTCTCTTTCTAGGTTATGAGCTGCTTTTCTGAAAGTTCTAAACTACATATGTGACTTCTTTTTCTGCTCTTTGCATATACTTTTCCATTTTTCAAGTTAAATTACATTCACCATTGTTAGCTCCTTCAGAGAAACCCAATATCCTTTCCAATATTCATTCATTCCTTTTCCACACCTAGCGTTTCCATAATTTCCTCATCAAGTACTATGTTCCTCTATACTCTGAGGTCATGACCTTGAAATCAAGTTTTGGGTGTTGACCATTTCATGCATAGATTCAAGCATAATGAAAACCCTGAACATTGAGTTGTACTCCATGACCACATAAGGTATCAGAGTAATGCCTACCTTTTAGAAGCCCTGAGCTTTACAATTTAAGCTGAAACCTACATTGCTGAACCTGCTTAAAACCTTCCCCAAAGCTGACTAGTAATGCCAACAGTGTTCATTGCACAGACTTGCCATATCAAAAGTTAACTCTAAGGAGATTTCACCCAAGACACCTAATGGAACTTCCTGGATCATAGAGAGCCTACGTGTGCTAAAGAAGGGAAATCCTCTTTGTGTTGTAGGGAGAGCAACTGGAGCGTTGTTTAATCACTGGAGTAACAAGTGGGTAGGAAAAAGAACTCTGGTGTCAGACTGCCAGTGTAACAGTACAAGCTTGAAATCTCTCTGAGCTTCAGTTTTTCTTTTGGAAACGGGATGATGACACTAACCCTACTTCAAAGGGCTATCGTGAGGATTAAATGAGTGAATATGTGAAGGTGTACTGCCACATACACATTCTATTGCACCAGCCACTATTACTGACATGGCAATATATTAATTTTGAAAAGATCACTCTGGCTACTGTCTGAAAGGTGATGAATCTGAAAGAGGAAGTGCGATACCCATTTTGAAAACAAAAATAAGATGATGATATTCTTTGATATAGACAAAATGCCGTGGGTAGAAAATGAACCAACTGGTCACTACTTTTGGTCACTTGGACATGGTAGGCGTATTTAAAGAGATTTGAACTAGGAAATGAGTCATTGCTGTTTACTCCAGGTTGTCTCATTCCCCAAATTTTGTAACCAATACACCGAAGGCATACTTATTTCTTTTAATGGCCCAAAGCTACAAAATTCTGAAGGCATTTGGCTGGAAGTTTCCATATTTCTTTTCTGAAGGTTCAAGAAGTACCCAAGAACTATGATATTTCCACAAGAAATATTTTCTCATCTGTATTGAGAACAATTTTACAATTCTTCCAGGCTGTTCACTCTTCTGCAACTTTTCCTGTACACCACATGGCAGAAAATGCTCTTTTTTACATCCCAAATTGGCAAAATTGTAATCTTTCTCAAAAACTCAGTTTATTTCCTTCTCTAGAGTATTACTTCGCTTGTGTACAATTATGTGTATTTATCAATTTATGTTGCAATGATCTGTTTCCTTGCCAGTTTCTATCTTTAGACCATGAGCTCCTTGATGGAAGGGACCATGTTTTTATTTCCCACCTTGAGACACAGTATATTATTATAGTTCAGCGCATGAAGCCAGGATTCGGGGATTTAAATCTCACATATATAGAATGTATATCCTTGAGCAAGCCATTTAACTTTCCTGTGCCTATTTAACTTTCCTGTGCCTAAGATCCCTTATCTGTAAAGTGGTCATAATAATTTAAATAACTAGCCCTTCTTCTCGCTCTTAATTAGAAACCTTTTCATGATTGCCACTGATTTACAG
>NW_011888922.1:1673368-1682512 GCF_000151845.1 Pteropus vampyrus
CATCTGTATTGAGAACAATTTTACAATTCTTCCAGGCTGTTCACTCTTCTGCAACTTTTCCTGTTCACCACATGGCAGAAAATGCTCTTTTTTACATCCCAAATTGGCAAAATTGTAATCTTTCTCAAAAACTCAGTTTATTTCCTTTCTCTAGAGTATTACTTCACTTGCGTCCAATTATGTGTATTTATCAGTTTATGTTGCAATGATCTGTTTCCTTGCCAGTTTCTATCTTTAGGCCATGAGCTCCTTGATGGAAGGGACCATGTTTTTATTTCCCACCTTGAGACACAGTATAGTATTATAGTTTAGCGCATGAAGCCAGGATTTGGGGGTTTAAACCTCACATTTATAGTATGTATATCCTTGAGCAAGCCATTTAACTTTCCTGTGCCTATTTAACTTTCCTGTGCCTAAGATCCCTTATCTGTAAAGTGATCATAATAATTTAAATAACTAGCCCTTCTTCTCGCTCTTAATTAGAAACCTTTTCATGATTGTCACTGATTTACAGGGAAAAAAATGTATTGTTGGATAAATATAAAAGGTAGCCTAAAAAATAAAAGGGTCAATGTTTCCAGGTCCCCCCCCCCCAAAAAAATGCAGATAACTGTGTTGGGAAAAAAAAAAAGAGAGACTTTAAGATTCTGACAAGCAATAACCGACATTCCTCGGTCTCTCTCCAACATCTTCACACTGTGGAGTCTTCTCGGACTTCCGCATTCAGGATCTCTTCAGTTCTTCTTACTTGTGAGAGGGCTCCATTCTCCAGCCATCTCTGGCAGCCCACGTTTAGGTTCTGCCAGGGAACTGATCAGTCTTTTATGCTATTGTCTGTTTAGAGTCTGATACCACACAACTGTCAATTGAGCAAAGGGCATGTCTTGCCTTTCTCTGTACTAAGAACTCAGGAACGACTGATACCTTCAGGCTAATCTTCTCAACAACTGGGTCTCCTTCTCGACGCCTTCCTTCTTCAACAGTCACTCCTTGCCTGTCAATGTTCCTCAGCAACACCTGGATGCTTTAGCAATTAGGACTCTCTACGGAGCCCCGTAGCTCCTCCAGCTATTACCCCTATAACCTTAACGCCTTAGCTCTGCCCAGTCTTAGCTCCTGACCCCGCCCCTTCCCCTGCTCCGCCTCCTCTTTAGACTGGAGTCACAAGTACGCATGCTCTCCCTTAGCCAACTCGTAGCGTGATGACGTTAGCGTTGGCGTGATGACGTAGTGGCGTCGATACCTGCCTCTCTGCTGGGGGTTAGGGCGTACATTTAGAAACCACGCGGGAGTGTGTGGCGTCCCGGCTGCCAGTGGCTCGTGCTTTCCTCTCGGTCTGCGTCGCTGAATGTATTGTCTCCGTTCCGCCCCTTCCGGGAGAGGGAAGAGGAGCAATTCTCAGGGGATAGAGTTGGAGCCCCTGAAGGAGAGGGAGCAACCGAGGGGCTTTAGAGCGCTTGAGGACAGGGTTGTGACCCTGAATTGGGGGAGTGGCTGAGAGAGGAGGGTCCCTGCAGGCAGGGTCGGAATCCGCTGGGATCAGGGCTGGTTCCGAGAAGGGCCTGGGGTAGCCGCGCGATGTTCCGGGCCCGGTGCCTCCTCAGAGCCCTGCGCTTCTGTTCCTCCGCTCCCTGCCCGAGACACAAGCCTTCGGCCAAACTGAGCGTGCGGGACGCTCTCGGGTCCCGGAACACGAATGGGGAGCGCATTAAGGTTCAGGTTGGTGTATGGGAAGGAAACGGGTTTTTTCTTTTTAGTGACCTATATGGCATCCACATCTAGGCTCGCTTTGTACTGTCGAGTCAGAACGACTGGCAGGGAAAAGTTAGAAAATGTTGGCAATCGTGTGCGTTTACACTTTTCTCCTTTTATTGGCTATCATTACTTTTGGCAAAACCGTTTTTGATGCCTATAAAACGCTTTCATGGTACCTTGTTAACCATACAGCAAAATTAAAGAACGATCCCTTTTTCCTTTAGCCTCATAATGAATATCCACAGTTATATGGTGGTTGTCTTGAGCAGGCTCCTTGAGAGCAGAAACTATGTCTTACCTGCCTTGGTATTCACACATGGCTAACAATAAATATTTGTTTAACTAAACCGTTCATTCAACTTGTAGCTACTTCAATGTCTAAAATGAGGCTTTGCGTATAATTTACGTTTAATGCATTAGAAAGAGTGGAGTTTGGTAACTTGAAAGAGCTTTGTAGTTAAGCTGCCTAGGAGTAAATCTGCATCTTAGTAGCTTGTTAATTCTGAGCATGTCACTTATGTGCTCTAAACCTCAGTTTCCTCTTATAAAATGACGGTAATAATAGTCCTTTGAAGATTAAATGAGGTAATAGGTATAAGGCATTCAGAACAGTGGTACACAGTCTAAATGTTAGCTGCTGTTATTTCTCTGGCTAATATTTATTTGCAGCAGCTCCACGTAGAAGATTTTCTCTAAAAGAAGGCTAATCAAAGTAGTTTGACTTTCTTAGTAGGTTGCTGAAACATACTGATGCAGTTATTTTTGTTGTCCTCAAATATTACTGATTTTTAGCAATACGACCAATCTACCTCTCTGTATGTTTTTAGGCTTCATATTCTTTCCATGATCTAAATCAAAATTTTTCTTGATTTCATCTATTAATTTGGCATACACTAATGATACCTTCTAGTCTAGAGAGAGTTCAAAGATGAAAAGAACAGACCCTAGGGCCTAGGTTAGAGGCTTTTATTTTAGTGCTGTGCAGTCTAATACAGTAGCTACCTGCTACTTGTGGCACTGAGCACTTGAAATGTGGCTAGTTCAATTTGAGAGGTGCTCTAAATAAAATACACGTTGATTTTGAAAAACAAAAAAGTATAAAATATCTCATTTTTATATTACATGTTGAAAATATGGGCATAATGGGTTAAATTAAAAAACTAATTTCACCTGTTTCTTTCTACTTTAATTTGACCACTAAAAAATAAAGTATTACGTGGCTCACATGTTTTTGTTGGACAGCCCTGGTTTAATGGCTAACATAAGAAATTACAGCAATATGTTAGTATTAGTGATATCATTAAAGAACTTAGAGAAAACAAAGAGGGAAGTCCTTAACTGTGTGAGGAGGTCAAGGAAGACTTCTTGTATATAGGGTATGGTGGAGACATGAGGAAAGTAAGGGTCAGTATAGTCAATATAGTCATAACGACATTTGGATCAATGACAGACTGCATAAAAAATATGGTCCCATAACATTATGATGGAGCTGAAAAATTCCTATTGGCTAGTGACATTGGAGCTATCATAAGGTCATAGTGCAACACATTACGTGTTTGGTGATGTTACTATAAACAAACCTATGCTGCCAGTTATTTAAAAGTAAGCATTTATAATTATGTACAGTACATAATACTTGATAAGGATGATAAATGACTATGTTACAGGTTTATGTATTTGCTATACTATTATTATGTTAAGTCTACTCTTTTTACTTATTAAAAAGAAAAGTTTGTTGTAGAACTATATGCCATGTTACACCAGCAGCAGCCTCATACATCTTGTTTACATGTCTCTTGATGGCATCCTTTCTCTTGCTTGATTTAATCTCATATTGTTTTGTGCAGTAACATGCTGTACAGCCGTGTAACCTAGGAGCAGTAGGCTATACCACATAGCCTAGATGTGTAGTAGGCTATGCCATCAAGTTTGTGTAAGTGCACTCTATGATGTTCAAACGACAACGACATCACCTAATGACGCATTTCTCAGAATATATTCCTATCATTAAGTGGCGCATGACTGTATAGTTTTTCTAAGTAGGATCATCTTTACCCAGGTTTGGTGGTTAATCAAACACCATCAGTTTTTTCACAATTGTTCAGTGTCTGCTAGAGGAATTTTCTCTTTGAATTTCTGTGCTAATTAAATTTAAGTTAGATGTAAGTTTAATGTCACTGGTCTACTTGAAGACATCTCATTTTTACTCACACCTCCCTGTCATTTAAATTCAGAGTATCTGAAAGTTTATGTACTATTTAATATGCATTCATGATGAGAAGTTTCTTGAGCACTCTTTATTTATGATACTTCATAAAATGAAAAAAAATCCCATATTTCTAGTCAATACATAATCTCTGAAATTTGACATAAAAGGAGAAAGAGCCTCAAGTATGTGCCCTGTTATTTGTAATGGTTGAGATCAGAGGAGGTGCAGGGGCAGGAGAAGATACCTGGAATGGCCCATATTGGAGGGATTGGTTATATGAAGTAGGTTCATCAACCTAATGGAATGTCAGGCATCTATTCAGGATGATGAGCTTTATTAACAAACAAAACAAAAGGTGGAATGCCAAAGCTGTATCTCACTGTGATAATTATATAAAATTATATATGCACACGGGTGAACTAAAAGCAATTGATTTGTTAAGGCAGGGTTACGAAGACATTTCTCTGCTTTCATTCGTCGTCCATGTGTATGTGTAATGAAAATGTAAAATGTTTGTGTTTTAAACTCATATTTAGAAATATTTCTCTTCATTAGGGATGGATTCGTTCAATTCGATCCCAGAAGGAAGTCTTGTTCCTGCATGTAAATGATGGGTCATCTTTGGAAAGCCTTCAGGTTGTAGCAGATTCAAGCTTCGACAGTAGGTGAATTAAAAAAGAGAGAGTCCTTTCTTTTTTTTTCCATCTCCACTGCTCCCCATTTTCCTAATCCACTGTTCACTTTGCCCCCTGAGCGATTTTTCTAAATAAATCTGCTTTTCATAGTTTGAGGCTTAAGTCCAAATATTTGGAATCAAGATCCTGGATTCTTCCTCTAACATCTTCCTGAAACAGTATCCCCACCTGTCCTTTGCTTCAGTCTCTTCTTAACTACCTGCAACTTTTAACCCAATAAAGCGTAAAAATTTTTATCATTAAATATTGTAATGTTCTAATAGCAAAGTTCATATTTAAATGAGGGTTACATATAATGATATCTTGTTTATGCTGTTTTTTTGTTACTATAGAGAACTGGCTTTTGGGAGTTCTGTGGAAATTCAAGGGCAGCTAGTAAAAAGTCCATCCAAAAGGCAAAATGTGGAACTGAAGGCAGAGAAAATTGAAGTCGTTGGACATTGTGATGCCAAGGTATGTTTTCTGACATTCTTATGGAGGTTGTTTAGACTTAATTAAAAACATTAGCAATTAGTTTTAAGTGCGATTATTGGGAAGATGGCATTTAGAACATGTTTTGCTTATGATTTCCCAGAACATTGAAATGGACTATAGAGCCTGAGGAATGTAGAGAGAGTAGCAAAAAGTATTTATGTAGGTGGCTGAGAGTTATGAGTGAGAGTTAAATATTAGTGTGTGCATCTCTGTGGTGCCTGTCACAATTGAAACTTAACCACTTTTACAAGCATGCCCAGTCGGCCTCAGTGACAGAGACATACCAAGGCAGACTATATTCTTAGGAAAGGTCTGTCTAGCAGTGACTTTTCATGATCTAGAACTGTATTGTTCAATACAGTAGCCACTAGCCACCTGTGGTTGTTTAATATTAAATCAATTAAAATTAAATAAAAAATTCCATTCCTCATGAGCATTAGTTACATTTGACTTGCTCAGTGGTCACACGTAACTAGTGGCTACCATACTAAATAGCACAGATACAGAACATTTCTGGTTATAGAAAATTCAATTAGACAGTGCTAGAGTGTTATAATGCTTAGCCTGAACAAAGAAATTCTGCATTAAGACATGTTTATACCTTTTTTTTGTAAGACTCTTCTGTATAGCTTTTATTTTTAGCCTGATAAAGAGGCTGGAGGGAGTAAAATAATAGATAATTCAATTTCTTAAATTGAAGAGAATGAGGGCCAGCCACGTGAAATGACTTACCCAAGGATATAGTGCTGACTAATGTCACAGCCGAAATTGATATACTAGCCATTTGACTCCCCTGTTGTTTTTCAATACTTGTCTTCAAATATTTAATGAACAAAAAATAGAGAAATATAGAGAAATTACATCATTTTAATTAATTTTTAGTTCTTTTGGATAACTGGAATAAATTAAATATAAGAAATAAGAAAGAAAATAGGAAATATTTTAGAAGTGTCATTATGAATAGTTTTGTAAGAAATTCTAATTGACATGTAAAATCAAGAGTCAGGCTCCAAAAATAGACTGAATATAATTTGGAACCCAGAGAGGAATGGAGATGATAACTATTTTTGTTTTTGCTCTTTTAGAGGATATATGATTATTAAAAATTTGCCATGTGTTTTACTCTTCTTAAATTGTCCTCTCTTGGCTTCTGTTGATGCCTCCACCATCTCTTTCCCTTCATTTCAGTGTCATTTTGACATTAGGGAATTCTGAACTCCTAGGAGTCCCCAGATTCCTCTTAATGTTATATTTTCACTTTAGTAAGTGTGGTGTTAATTTTGATACAATTTAAATTACAAGACCTAAAAGAAATTGACAAGATTAAAAGAAACAGGCTACCAGGGTAATTCTTTCACTTAGCTTCTTTGTTATCTTTTTTATTTAAACATTGGTTTTTGTCTGAAAGTTTGTTTCTGTCCTCGTAATCTTAGGAGTGTGGGTAAGATGGAAATACTTCTAGATAGAGTCATAATTTCCTTCAAAATTTTCATAAATGTACACTACTCTGCCAGATGACAGAAAGCTGTTGACCCTCCCTCATGTTCTTAGATAGCAGTGCATGTTGATAAACAGTGATAAACAGTGTCAATTGATAATGAATAATTATGGACTTTCAAGACATTTGAATGATTTTAAAATTAAACACTAGCTCTGTGTATATAGCTGTAGAAAACAACCTTTAATATCTATAATATTCTGAACTCCTATGTGCCAAACCATGAACTATTTTGTATTATTATATCCTAATCTCTCTATTTGTAAGTAGTGATTGATAGCTAACAGATAGAAATATGATAAATAACAGGTTAGCCTTGGTGATATTGTGTATTTGCCCATGGTTCCACAGCTAATGAGTAGTAGAGCAGAATTCAAATCCAGATCTCTATGCTTCCATCCCACCACCATTCTGCTAACTTGTTGGAATCAATGTGGACTATATTTAGTTATATTAAGAAATAAAGAAGGAAAGCATCTCAGTTTCGTCCTAAAGCACTACTATTTTTTGAACGCCCTGGAAACTATTTTTTTAGCTTCTAATTTTTTTTTCCATTTATTGGCAGGCTTTCCCTTTTAAATATAAAGAGAGGCATCCTCTGGAGTATCTGAGACAATATCCTCACCTTAGGTGTAGGACCAATGTTCTGAGTTCTATACTGAGGGTTCGCAGTGAAGCCACAGCTGCTATTCATTCTTTCTTTAAGGTAAGGTGCTTTGCTTCTTGTTCTGTCTTCTGAAAAAGTTGAATAATTGTAACACTGGAGTATTATCCTGAAAGTCTGGTTATTTCTTTACTCTAAGCACCCTTTACTTGAGTGGTACTTTTTTCTTTGGTTGATTTAAACTTTTCTCTTTATCACTGGTTTCGAGCTATTAGATTATGGTGTGCCTTGACACAGTTTTCTTTATGTTTCTCGTGTTTGGAGTCTATTGAGTTTCTTGGATCTTTTCTTTTTAATTTTCATGAACTTTTTCAGTCATTATTTCTTCAACTACTCTTATATTAGACCATTTGATGATATCTCCATAGCTGACTGATGTTCTTTTTTTTTTTTTTTAATTTTTTTTCTCTGTGTGTTTCTTTCGGATAGTTTCTATTGCTGTGTCTTCAAGCTTATCTTTTCTTTTACAAGGTCTAATTTGTTATTTCTATCCAGTGCATTTTTCATCTCACACATTGTAGGTTCACATCTAGATGTTTTATTTTGCCCCCCTTTAAAAAATATCTTCCATTTTTCTACTTTATGAACACATACAATGCAGTAAAAATACTGTTTTTTTATGTACTTTTTTTCCTAATTCTTAACATATTTATCAGTTATGAGTCAGTTTTTATTGATTAATTAATCTCATTATGGGTTATGTTTTCCTGCCACTTTGCATACCTGCTAATGTTTGATGAGATACCAGATATTGTGAATTTTACCTTATCTGGGGCTGGATAGTTATAAAGTTTCTTAAGCTTTGTGCTGTTATGCAGTTAAGTTGCTTGAAAACTGTTTAATCCTTTGGGTCCTGCTTTTAAGTAGGTCTGGAGAAGTGCTCAGTCTAGGACTAATTTTTTCCCACTGTTGAGGCAAAGCCTTCCTGAGTACTCTACCTAGTGCCTTATGAATGATGATTTTTCCAAACTAGCTTGTGAGAACAAGCACTGTTTCCAGCCACATGTGAACACCAGGCACTGTTTCCTCAAATCTTTTTGCTTGGTTCTTTCACTGGCCTTGAATGGTTTCCTCACACACATGTGCTGATCACTCCTCTACCTAATATTCCAGGTGATCCTCTACACATCTCTGGAATTCTCTGCACAGCTCTCTCCTCTCTGGTACTCTGTCTAATGAACTCTAGCCACTTTGGTCTCCTCAGACTCTCAGCTCTGTCTCCTCAACTCAGGGATTCTGCTGGACTCTATTTCCCCCTCTCCCTGCTATGGCCTGGAAAACCTCAAGGTAGTAAGCTAGGCTGCTGGTAGGGTTCACAGTGTTTGTTTCCCATCTCTCAGGGATCGCTGTCCTTTGTCGTCTGATATTCAGCATCTTGAAAACCATTATTTCATGTGGCTTGTTTGTGGGGTTTTTTGCCCTTTTTTTTTTTTTTTTTTTTGTTTCATGTAGGGTTAATCTGGTCTCTATTTCTCCATCTTGGTCATAGACATTTTATGTATAAAGAGTTACTGGTGTTGATCAAATAGATTGAACTGAGATTATAAAGGCATTTTGTCTTATTTAGTTTTGCTTTTCAGTCATTTGTCCCCTCCTGGGAAAGCCACAGTGGAATGTAGTTGGTAAGTTGATGAGGGGAAGGGACTCTCCCCTCATGTGGATAGTAGGGTTCCAAAGGCAAGGGGTGACCCAGCAGATAAAGTTCAGTGTTACCCCATGTGGTTTTGGAACTCTTCCTATGCCGCTTCCCCAGATCCAGCTAATTTGTGGAGATTGTTCAACAGCGTACCCTCCCCTGTAAAAAATGCATGCAGGCCCAGGCCTGTTGCAGCATACCAAGAAAGTTCTT
>NW_011888922.1:1683519-1772757 GCF_000151845.1 Pteropus vampyrus
CAAATGTGTTACACACATCCTGGCTTTCTAAATTGAGCCAATAAAAGAGTTTGCCTTTTCTTGATGAGTCAGGGTTCTTCTTTTGAATATCAGATTTTTCCCTCTTCTGTGTGGCAGTTCCTTCAGAGTCTGTCACAGTGTGGAGCATTCTTTGATCCTGTGTTAAATGACCCTAGAGTGCTGTGTATTTGAGTTTCAGTGACTGCTTTCTGTGGGTTTTGTCTCCTCTTGCTGTCACTTTTTGTTGCCAGTAGTGTGCCTGTAACTAGCAAGTGCTGTCATGTTTCTTTTTCATTAATTTTGATTAAATAATGATACTTATTTTGAGTGTGCATGAAAGAAAAATATAGTCCATGAATCGTTGAGTGATGTGTATGGGCCGTAGTATGTGATTTTTGTAATTTTCAGATACTCGGTACCTTGTGAAATATCTAGTTCTCGAATGTGTAGCTATCAAAATATTTAGATTTTTAGAGATAGTGGATGGAATCTGAAAAATTGGATGAAAGTATTTACTTTTATTTTTTGGTCACTTTTCTGGCCTTCATATCTCTAATTAGGAACCTCTTTGCTGTGGGCTGGAATAATATTTAGATTTTTAGAGATAGTGGATGAAATCTGAAAAATTGGATGAAAGTGTTTACTTTTATTTTTTGGTCGCTTTTCTGGCCTTCATATCTCTAATTAGAAACCTCTTTGCTGTGGGACTGGTGTCCCACTGGAGGCAGCTACTAACAGTGTGCCTTGCTGTTTATTTCCCTTTTTATCTTTCTACTTCCCTCTCTACTTTCTCTTTTTTGAACTTTGTTCTCTATGCTTTATTATTCTTCCTTTGTATTCTCCTCTATAGCTTTCGGTGGTAATATTATATAGACTTTGATATGATAAGCCTTACTAGCAGCATTAAGGCTTAAACAGTGACACCTTTTGAAAGGTTTAGCATTAGTCGAGTATTAAGAATAATTCCCACCACTTGAGTAATTTTTTTTTAAAAACCTCATGCAGTTATTTTCATATGATTTACAGTGTTGTTTCTTGTGGCAGTTGACCAGTTGTAACTTTGGCAATTATATTTAGCCGTTAAATTTTCTCCTCCCTCTCCCCCTCCCTCTAGCCACCCTCATTTCCTTTGGATTTTTCACTTCCTTTCTTTGTTTACTGCACTCATGATCACAGTTGCCTGCATTCACATGGAATAAATGATTCACGTTCATAATTCTTGGCTCCTAAGAGATAAAAATTTTATGCAGTAATGTTGTTATTGATTATATTTCATTCGTTCTCTATAATGTCCTCTGTGTAGCACCTCTAAGCATGTTGCTCCCAGATTAAGTACATATTTGAATACTTTCTGAGACTCCTAATTTAGACCTTGAATATTTAATCAGTCTACACCATAAGCAGGTTGTTAACTGGATATTTTGTATCTTAGCCAGAATATTTGAATTCAACCTTTTTAGGAAGAAGCAAATTTCCGAGGGCCCTGGTAACACATTGAGACGTTTTATATTCCACCAGTGACAGAATTTAACAGGAATTAGATGTGTATATATAAATTTATTATATTGATTTCAAGACCAAAATTCTTGTATTAAACACATACTATTCTGCTTTTGCAGCATAAGTCCCCTTTAGCTACCTCCACCTCCAGCCTGCATCTTTATGCTGAATGTAACCTTTTGCCTACATACATAGTCAAAATGAAAGAAGCATAACCTTGAAGTTGCTGGGTTATTTCAATCCTACTAGCAACAGCTTTTGTGGTTCACTAATGGAAATAGTCTCAGACTTTGGAGCGGAAGAATTGCAGTTGGACGCCTCAGTAATGGATGAATTTGCTGCTCAGAATCTTCCTTGAGGGAAAGGAAGTGCACTGCCTGTGCCATGTGCAGTGCACTGTGCAATCCATTTAATGACAGACTTCCTAAAATTCATTTCTACTTTTTTTGCTGTTTATTTCTCCAGTCCCTATTTATCAACCTTAATTTTTCTCCTTTTTTGGTGGTTTGTTACAATCGTGGGTCTCATTCCAAAATAATTAAACTTTACGTTGATCACTTTGTATTCCCTGAGCAATGTGGGCAACATCATTATACATTATCCTTGAGCAAGTATGTGTGTGGTGTGTGTGAAGTTATTACCAGTATTTTAGAAAAGTGGGAAGAAGAAATAGCACCAGAGAAAGAAAAGATCCTGAAAAACCTAGGTTCCAGTCCTGGTTCTGACACTGACAAGTTGTGTGACTTTGGGCAATTCATTAAATCTGTCTAGGCCTTAATCTCCATTATCTTTGAAGTGAGGAGATTGGACTAGATAATGTCTAACTCAGTTCCTGATTTAAAATTCTTTGTACTTCTGTGAATAGTAAAATACTCAGCTTGGTATTTCAATAATTTTCTTTTGAGGAGTTAGGGAGGGATTCGATATGGCATTCTCAGTGCCATTTTAATAGTATAATAAGGTGTATGTTCTTGGAATTGTTTCATCTACAAGTATACTGGAAAAAGTGGCTTTCCTTTTTTCTTCTAGGACAGTGGCTTTGTGCATATTCACACTCCAATAATCACATCCAATGACTGTGAGGGGGCTGGAGAACTTTTTCAAGTTGAGGTAAGTTGTGCTTCCTATTTGGGGGGATATAGTGCTCTGATATTTCTCCTGTGAGGATTTGCTTTAATAAGAATTATGTGGAAACACCATTACCAGAACCTGAAATTTTGTTAATAGTAATCGTTAAAAAAAATACGTAGAAAATTCAAACTTCTCTGATTTCCTGTCCTACCAGCTATAGTATACACTGTGACTAAAAGGAGTGGATTTTTTTTTTTGTACTTCGTAATCTCTTCCTCTTTTTCACCTATCTCCTCCACCCTCTCCCATTCAGCAACCATCAAAATGTTCTCTGTATCTATGAGTTTATTTTGGTTTTTTAGATCCCATGTATAAGTGAAATCATACAGTATTTATCTTTCTCTGTCTGACTTATTTCACTTAGCGTAATACTCTCAACTCCATCCATATTGTTACTGATGGCGAAATTTCATTCATTTTCATGGCTGAGTGATATTCCATTGTGTATATATACCACTTCTTTATCCATTCATCTATTGATAGACACTTAGGTTACTTCCATATCTTAGCTATTGTAAATAATGCTGCAGTGAATATATGGGTGCATATGTCTTTTTGAATTAGTGTTTTGGTTTCTTTGGATAAATACCTGGAAGTGGAATTACTGGGTCCTTCTTTGTCTCTTAGAGCCTTTGTTTTAAAGTCTATTTTGTCTGGTATAAGTATTGATATCTCAGCTTTCTTTTTTTTTTAATTTCCATTTTCACGAAATATCTTTTTCCATTCCTTTACTTTCACTCTATGTGTGTCTTTTGATCTGAAGTGAGTCTCTTTCAGGTGCATGTGGAAAGGACTTCTTATCCATGCAGCCACCCTGTATCTTTTGATTAGAGCATTTAATTCATTTACATTACATTGAAAGTAATCATTGATGGATATGTAGTTTTTACCATTTCATTCATATTTTTTATCTTATTTTTTTCTTCTTAAAGAAGCCCCTCCAGCATTTTCTGTAATACTGGTTTGGTGGTGATGAACTCCCTTAGCTTTTTCTTGTTTGGGAAGATCTTTATCTGTCCGATTTTAAATGATAGCTTTGTTGAGTAGAATAATCTTGGTTGTAGGTGTTTGCTTTTTATCACTTTGAATATTTCATGCCATTCTGTTCTGGACTGCAAAGTTTCATTGAGAAATCAGCTGACAGTCTTATGAAAACTCTCTCTGTAGATAACTAGATGCTTTTCTCTTGCTGCTTTTAAGATTCTCTCTTTGTCTTTAACCTCTGGCATTTTAATTACGCGTGTCTTGGTGTGGGCCTCTTTGGGTTCACGTTGTTTAGGACTCTTTGTGCTTCCTGGGCTTGTATGTCTATTTCTTTCACCAGGTTAGGGAAGTTTTCAGTTGTTATTTTTTCAAATAGGTTCTCAGTTCTTTGCTCTCTCTCTTCTCTTTCTAGTACCCCTATGATGCAATTGTTGTTATGCTTGATGTTTTCTCAGAGGCCCCTTAAACTATCTTCATATTAAAAAAATGTTTTTTCCTTTTCACTGTTCCGGTTGGTTGTTTTCCACTACCTTATCTTCCAAATCCTTTGATCCTTTGCTTCATGTCATCTGCTCTTTATTCCCTCGAATATATTCTTCATTGCGGTCACCGTATTCTTCATTTCTGAATGGTTCTTGTTTATGGTTTCTGTTTCTTTGTTGAAGTTCTCACTGAGTTTATTTATTCCTCCTCTAAGTTCCTTGAGCATCCTATAACCAATGTTTTGAATTCTGTATCTGATAGATTGCTCATCTCCATTTCACTTAATTCTTTTTCTGGTGTTTTACCCCATATTTTCATTTGGGACATATTTCTTTGTCTCATTTTTGCTGACTCCCTATGTTGGTTTCTATATGTTAGGTAGATATACTATGTCTCCCAGTCTTAACAGAGTGGCCTTATGTTTAGGTGTCCTTTTAGGCCCAGTAGCACAATCTCTATGTTCACCTGAACTGGGTGCTACGAAGGTGTTCCCTGTGTGGGTCTGTGTGCCTTCCTATTGTAGTTGGGCCTCAATTGCTAGTGAGTGGGATTGATCCTCAGGCTGACTGGCTCTGCAGGCTAGCCATGACTGTAGAAGACAAGCTGCTGCGTAGGGGCTAACCCCACATAATGGGAGTCGCTTTCCTGGGCTCTGGTGCCATCCAGGTCTGCCTTTGGGGTGTGTTGTTTATGGAGCTGATTGGATGGTTCGCTGGTGTGGCTGAACTCGGCCACTGGGTGTGTTGGTTCCGAAGCCTCTTGGGAGAAGCTTCGAGTTAGTGTTTGTTTGTGCCCGGTCTGGGACTGCCTGATGGGAGCTACTAATCGGTCTGCATCTTGTTGCTGTTTTTGCTGGGCTTGAAGGCACTTGGGAGAGGCTGTGCTGTGAACCAAGTCTAGCTGTTACTATCACCAGCCTTGGGACCTTTTCCTGGACACCACAATGTGACTGAGTACAGCTGGCACATGTGCCATTCTTATGACTGCTTAGTTGAAGCTATGTTCCAAGCCCACACGGACCACAGCTTATGCCAGGCTTGGAGTCAGCTAATGGGATTTACAATGCAAGTTAAGAGCAGTCACCCCTTGTGCTGTGCTTGGGGCCACTTAGCAAGAGGTACAGGACATGCTGAGGCCAGCCACTGCTTGTTTGGGGTTGTGAACCTATGAGAGATTCTAGAAAATTCTGCAGCATGAACCAAAGCAGGCCGCTTCTGTTGAAAAGCCACTAGAAATTGCTCAGTCAGGGCACACAAGTTGGGTGGAGTAGGGTCTTGGAATCACCAGGGCAGAAGAATGGTGATAGCTAGGTTAATGAAGAGCTTAGATTTGGCATCCGCTTATGCCTTACAGCTGGGTGAGGGGAGAATGCAACAAAAGAGCAATGGCGTCTCCCCAGAGAGAGCTGCCCTGACCCCTGCCCTTCCAGCCCTCACTCTGAAAATAATAAATTCACTTCCTTCCCATATGTCCCTGGTGCTTTTTGAGCTGCCACCCCTGCATCGGAGCCCAGAGTGAGTGAGTTTGTGAGTCAGCAAGTTCAAGTGCGGCTCCTCAAGAGTTATGCCTGGGACTCTAGTAGCCCTCTGTCTCACTTGGATACAATCTCCACTGAGGATTTTTTATAATTTAGTTGTAATTTTGATGTAGTCATGGGAGGAAGCAGGCACAGCATTTACATACTCCACCATCTTGACCAGAAGTCCCCTTCACATTTTGATTCTTGATGATGTTTTCTCTTTATATTATTGAACAAAGTATTCATTGGAAGAAATTGTCCTCACATGTTGAAGTCATTGTTAAAAACAATCAAATGCTGTCTTTCTTCATACATTGTTTGAAGAAATCTTGATGATAGCCTTCTGCAAAAAGTGAAATAAAAATGCTTTGTTAAACATTTAAAATGGAGTGTTAGCATATGCATATATGAGTTCAAAGAAGGCAGCAAATGATAAAATTACAATACAGTCATCCCTTTGTATCTGCGGATTCTACATCCACAGATTCAACCAACTACAGATCAAAAATATTCAGAAAAAAAGTTACAATGTGGCTGATGTGTACTGTGTAGTTAGGTCTACGATGATTGCATCTGAACTGAATATGTACAGACTTATCTCTCATCATTCTTCCCTAAAAGATGTAGTATGACAACTATTTACATAGTATTTACATTGTATTAGGTACTATATGTAATCTAGAGATGATTTAAAGTATGAGAGAATGCATATAGAGTATATGCAAATACTACACCATTTTATACAAGGGACTTAAACATCTGCAGATTTTAATAACTGGGGGTCCTGGAACCTGTGGATACTGAGAGACAACTGTGTATAAATTGTAAAACTACATTCTTTTCTAGGCAATTATGTTGTTTACTTTCTATTTGCACCTAAGAACCTTCTGAATATTGAAGTGAAGAAGAATCACCTACCTTACATACATTTTATAATCGCTATACTAAACCACTGAATATTAAAAAGTAAATGACAGGGAAGAGAAGGCATAAATTAAAGACATTTTTACAAATGAGGGAATTATTAAAGAGACCCAAATTAAACAAATAAAAAACAGTAACAAACTTAAAAAATAATAAATTAAGAGATAACTGCTTTGCTACCAAGAAAGTCCCATAAATAAGACTGAATGATTACAGTGTGTGCACTGTGGCCTCTAAACAACACAGGGCAAGTTACCAGATAAATATAAATATTTAGGACGGGAAAAAATATATTTCTGAAGCTAAACAAATGAGAACTATTCTATGTTCACAGTATTTCAAGGCCAGGTTGAGGAATTTTATAGTGGAATTAGAGGTGCCTATAAAGAGTACCAGAAAGAGATGCTCTCAAATTCATTGATCCTAAGCTCCTGCAGCCATGGTCTATATCAGGTTTCAGCAGAGTGTGGCTTTTGTGCTATGTCCCACTGTCTTTGTTGCTTTCAGAGATTCAGCTCCTAAGACTTGTCTTTTGCACCTGCCAACCCTCTATTTTTTAAAAGCAGTGCTCCTGCTTATTTCCACCTCACACACCTCTGTACTTCCAAGCTTCATTGTGTTAATTTCCTCCTGACTACATGAAGCGGCATAGGGGTTTGAATTTCAGCCCCCCATTGTTAGGGGGAAGTAGAGTTTCATATTTAAATTCTTGTTTCTCTTAATAGTGCTCTTTTTTGCTCTTACAACAATGAAGTTTCAGTAACTATTTAAAGATAAAGATGCTTAGTATACACTCCAGTTTGAGGACAGCAGTTAAGAGGCCACCTTGAAATTCACAGTAAGAACATGCACTTCTAAAATACTGTTGAGAAGTGAATGCATGTCCCCATTATTTTAGGTTTTTCCCCTCATTTCCATTTCCTACTTTAAGACTGGATATTTATTTGTTCTGGTATAATGACTACTGAATATATATGTAGAAAATTGCATTTAAGACATTCATTCGCTATTCAGCAGACATTTGGTATCCTCTGTATTCAAGATGCTATGCTAAATGTTATGAGAGAGATGAAGATATAGCTGAGGTTCTGGCCCGTAAAGCTGGTGAGCTGGCAGGGGTTGATAGGAGCATGCTTTTTATTCACTCTTGATGTTACTTATCCTGCAATATTCCTTGATTTTACGTACACAGTTTCTGTTTTAAGGCCCTAGCTGAGTCCCCACAATTGTTTGGTTTTTACGATTCTGGAGTAACTAGTTTGTCTCTCAGGAAATAAAAAGGATTGAAGGAAGAATTAGAGATTGTGGTAAAATCTAGACAATGATGGGAAATAAAGTGAAACTGCTTTATGTATATATTTGAGGTTATAGTGTTACCAATTGTAAGTGGTATGGAATCTAGAAGAAAATTAGTGAGGTCAGTGAGGACTGACTTTGTTAGAAAACTCTTCAAAATGAATGTGACTTGACTGTACCCTAGTGAGAGTATTCTAGGTAGGAAACAATGTGAATAGAGTCAAGCAATTAAAATGAGGGATTTTCACTGGATTTTGGATGGAGAGATTAGAAGGCTCATATAAAGTGAATCATAGAAGATAAAACTGGACAGCTATAGAAATGAGGAGATAGAGCAGGTTTTTAAAAATCTTTATGAAGATATATTTGACATACCATAAAATTCACTCAAGTGTATATTCCCATGGTTTTTAGTATATTCATAGGGTTGTGCGGCCATCACCACAGTCTAATTTTAGAGCATTTTCATCCCCCTAAATGAAACCTGGTCCCCATTAGCAGTCCCTTCCCATTCTCTCCCCTAGCTGTAGGTAACCTAAAACTACTTTCTATAGATTTACCTCTTATGGAGCATTTTATATAAATGGAATCATACAACATATGGTCTTTTGTGTCTGGTTTCTGTCACTTAGCACTAAATTTTTGAGGTTCATCCATGTTGTAACATATATCAGTACTTCATTACTTTTTATATCCAACTAGTATTCTATTGTATAGATATACAACATTTGTTTATCCATTTAGCAGTTGATAGATATTTGGATTATTTCCACCTTTTGACTTTTATGAATAATGCTACTATGAACATTTGTGAAAACATTTGGATGAGCATATGATTTCATTTCTCTTGGGTGGAATTGCTGGATCATATGGTAACTCTGTTTTGAGAAACTGCCAAACCATTTTCCAAAGTGGCTGCACTGTTTTACATTCTCATCAGCCATGTATGAAGCTTTTAATTTCTCCACGTCACTGCCAACACTTATCATTGCCTTTTTTTATTATAGCCATACCAGAATGTGTGAAGTGGTATCTAATTGTGGGTTTTCTTTTTGACTTTTGCTTTCAAATATTTATAATTTATATGTAAATGTATAATTCACATTTAAGATTTTAATTATAATTTTGCCATGCCAAAGTGTGATAAATGGTTATACATTATGAAATTAGATTAAGAAAATCTAAGAGTTATACTTCATGTAATAGGAGCACTAGAATCTATTCTAGTACTAGAATTCATTCACTTAAAGTGAAGAAAGAACTGAAAGTGTAAGCCTATTAAATGGAACTCAGAAAGACATGTATGTTTTATATCTGAATCTCATACTGTGGAGAATATCATTCTAAGATTTTCTTACTGAATCTCATCCTACGTTCTGAAGTTTGGCATTAGATTGGTTTGCTTTTTTCATTATTTTGATTTTATATATATATATAACTTACTATTTTAAGCATTTTTAAATGTACAGTTGAATACTATTACTTATATTCACAATGTTCTGTAAGCATTATCACTATTTCTATAACTTTTTCATCACTCCAGCAGAAACTCTATCGCAGCAACTCTCCATTCCCCTTACCCCACAGCCCATAGTAACCTTAAATCTACTCTTTGTTTCTATGGGTTTTTCTATATAGATATTTCATATAAATGCATTTCTACAGTATGTGGCTTTTCATGTCTGGCTTCTGTTGTAGCCTGTAGCAGAATCACATTTCTTTTTATTACTGAATAATAGTTCATTGTATGGATATACCACATTTTGTCTAACCATTCTTTTATTGATGGACATTGGACTATTTCCACCTTTGGCTCTTGTGAATAATGTTATGAACATTTGTGTACAAGTTTTTGTTTGAACATGTTTTCAGTTCTTTCGAGTATATATTTCGAAGTGGAATTGCTGGGCCATGTGGTCATTCTATGTTTAATTTATTGAGGAACTGCCAAATTATTTTCCACAGTGATTGAACCAATATTACATTCCCACCAGCAATGTGTGAAGGTTCTACTTGTACCACGTCCTCTCCGCTGCATGTTTTGTTCAGTTTCTTTGATTATAGCCTTCCTAATGGAGGTGAAGTGGTATCTTATTGTAGTTTTGATTTGCACTTCCCCAATGACGAAGGATGTTGAGCATCTTTCTGTATGCCTGTTGCCATGTCTATTTAAGTCCTTTGCCCATTTTTAATTGGGTTATTTGTCTTTTTATTGTTGAGTTATAGGAGTTCTTTATTCTAGATAGGAGCCTATCCTTCTTCCTCCCTCCCAGCAGTGTGAAGCCTCTGATGTTGCCCCTCAGGGAGCACAGCCTTGGGTATGCCCACAATCACCCAGAGATGGCATTGTTTCTGGCACAGCTCTCCTTCCTTGGCTGTCTCTTTCCCAGACCACACTCATCTCTTAAACTTCACTGATTGCAGGCTAATTGCTCTATTGTTTTCAACAGTGTTTAGGGGCATAAATTGCTTCACAGATTGATCTGATCAAATTCAGTCTCTTTTAAAGGTATACTTCTCAAGGTCAGTGTTTAAAATTTATTCTGTTCCAGAAAATCTCTTCCCAGCTGTCTTTTCCATTTTTGCTCCCGCAAACCAGCAGGTCTGCAGTTTAGCCCTTATCTCCAATGAATTTGCCAGTCTCCTCCAAATTGCCTTACATCACAAACAGTTTAGGAGAGCACCCTTACTTTTGAACAACTCCACTCTGTTGCAAATGATTTCAGTTCCTTTGGGGAGAGATTGGAAAGTCTGTTTTATGGCCTGTTTCTTCCCTGAGGTAGAATCTCTGAAAGAAGGCTCTAGTGCTGAAGGCAGGGACAATTCTCTTTAAGTGACATCCTGATTTAGGAGCTGAGTGCTCTCTCAATTGAGCAAGTGCTGCAGCCTCAGGTCACCTGGCTTGCCTCTCCCACCATGGAACCCCATCCCATGAACCAGGGCACTAGGGTCAGGGCCTGTTATTTTCAGCAATGCTTCACCCAAGGCAGAGCCTCCATTCCTCTAGCAGGGACTGGGCAGAAGAAGGGAGCCCCTATCTTAGCTGCACATGCCCAGAACTTAGCTGCAGCAACAAGTACCTGTGGGCAACATGAAAAATGCTGGCATTCTGCACCTCCTGCTAAGATAGTTTCGGGGGTGGGGGGCAGGTGGGAAGGGTGGTCAAGAGAGCCCTGTGTCCTTGGCTATATCAGTCTGGAGTGGAGTTTCTGTTATGCTGAGGTGTTAAGGGGTGAGGGAGGGAATGGGTTGTCATTCAGATACCACCACCGTTCCTTGTCCTTACCAATTTTAGTATATTTTCTTAAATAGATGTTTCTTCATCTATTTAAGACCATTTCCAGAGACTTTATATGGCTGGAGTGGGGGTAGGGGTTGGTTGGTTGGTTTTTTATTTTATTACTTTCGCCAGTTTCTCTGAGGAGCGTGTCTGCAAAACTCCCAAAATTGTCATGCCAAAAGTGAGGGTAAAAAAAAAAAGGCTAGTTACTTTGGACTACTTTTTACCACCATGATCCTCAATTTCCTCACTTGCAAGATGTGAATAAACACTATACTTATAGGTTGTAAGGATTTAAGTGAAATAACATATGTGAAAACCTAAAATTACTATTCAAAAATAAGGAAAACTTAATATGCACGAGGAGGCTGATGTAAACACCAAAAGTCTTTTCCAAACTGTTATGCATTCTAGAAATGGTAACAAGAAGTTATTGGACCTCTGGAATTTTGATGCTTGTAAATTTTTATGGTTAAGTTATTTATGGCATACATAATTTTGGTTCTGCTTAATGTTTTCACTTTTTAATACTCTCACCTGTTTTGTTTTGTTTTTTTAAGTTTTTTAGATGGTTTGAGGGCTATTCCAAGTTAGATCTCTTCTCCAAACAACTCTTTTTCAGCTGACGTTAACCTTTTCTTTCTTCCAGCTCCTGTTATACTTGTGTTCCATTTCTGTACCCTGTTTTAACATTTGGTTATTCTTTAATGGTTTTTTAACATCAATTTTGTTTCCTCTTCTAGATTGTAAGCTACTCACAGGGAAGAACTGTAAGCTCCTAGATTGTAAACTCCTCCACACTCTCTGACAGAGGTGGAATGTTTGGATACCTGTTGATTATTATTTTCCGGGGGCACTTTTAGTTTTGCAGAACTTACAGCCTTAAGACTAGTCATTTTCTTTTCTGTGAGGATTTCTATTAAGGAGGTCTAGTTTCTGCATGTCAAAAATGCCTAGGACATATCTCGGAAAATAGATAAGAGATTCACAATAATGTTTGCCCCTGAGCATGGGGCTTGCTGTTCTATATTCTTTTAATTTTTGATCATATGCATGTGTTACAGAAAAAATAAAAAAGGTAATATATATATAAATGGTACGTAATTCAAAAGTTACAAAAGAGCGTAAAGTAAAAAGTCAGTTTCCACTTTCCACTCCTTACTCCTCGCTACCCCGTTCTCCTTCTCAGTCATTGTTACCTATTTCTCTCTAGAGTTTATACCAACATCAGTTTTTGTCAGCAATACCTGCGGGTGTTATTAATTAGCTGTCAGAGTGTTACCAAATTTTTAAACGTTTTAAACATTTTTAATTCAATGAATTTTTTCAATTAAAAAAGAAAATGCCACACTAGATTAAGATAAACAAACTGTTTTCAAAGACACTGAGAAGAGAACTGACCTGGGAAGCTCGTGTACTTCCACCCATATTGTGATTTCGCCACTTCCACTGAGAAGTGAGGGTCTTTTGAATTAACATCATGGTAAAAAAAATTCTCTCAGACTGTGAACTGATACAGCCTGCTGCTGCTTCCCATTCAGAAGACTGAGCTATTTCTTCCCTCATCTGGTATCCACCAAGTAGAGAGCATTCTTAAAATGATCTAATCCCATCAGCCACATACTGGACTAAAAGTGCACTATTTGATTCATCCTGTAAATATTTAAGCCTCCTTTTTTGTGAAAAATATGTGCTAGCGCTATTTGACTTAGAAAGTTATTTCCGTTTTGCCTCTCAGCAACATGAATTTGCAAGATATTTTTAAATGGGAAAGACAAAATCCTACAATAATAAATGCCATTAAAATAATGTGAATTTGGAAGCTAGCCATATTAAAAGCAAATTGCAAATACATTTTAAGCCAAACCATTTAGAATATGAATCCAATTATGTTTGGATTCATAATTTTAAAATGGTTTTGATTCGGATGCTAGCATTTTAACCTGAGGATAGATCAGACTAATAACAACATATAACATTTGCAAAGTATGGTTAAATCCACTAATATTTATATAGTACTTTACTGTCATTTTATTTCACTGATTTTTTTTTATGTGTTAGATCACTAGGCAGGTTTTTCTAAAAGGATTAGCCTATCTTATTAACTTTGAGTTATCCAAGCAGAAAAGAAAGAGAATAGCATTTATTGAATATCAAGTACATTTCTAGCACCATGTCAAGTTCGTTTATACATTATATAAAATTTTCAGCAACACTTTGAAGTACGAACTAGTTTGCCTTCAATAGAGCAGAAGCCATATGTTTCTTGTACATTGTTGTATTAAACCTGGCACATTCCCTGACACATGGGTAGGAGCCATAATATTGAATAAAATATCGTCTTTTTTACTCGAGGAAACCAGGCCCAGATAGAAAAACTTACTAAGAGCTACACAGAAAGAGACAGAGTTGTTGTTTAAATGAGGTCCGTTTGGCTGTAAAGTAAATGCTGTTTGTACACACCACAGACTCCTGAAGTTAGCTTTTGAGAAAAGATACCAAAACTTAGAAGTTCTCAGGTTAAAGAAGACTCTTTTTATTACATCACAGACAACTGTTAAGAATGAACACACTAAAGTAAAGCATCCATGTTCTTTTTAGCCACTCTTCCAAGACAATCTTTTTTTCTTGGGGTAAGGGGAATAAGAACATTTACTGATAGCCTGCTGTTGGCAAAAACTATGAGTACTTTCTTTTTCGTATAAATAACCTAATAGTTAGTGACACTTAACTTTTATTAAATATGTATATATCAAATAAGCTCTGTAGACAATGTAAGGCATACACCTGTACCTACCACTAAACTTAAGAAAATGAACATTACTAGTACCTTCAACTCCCCATTTTGTGCCTTCCCCATTCCATCTCCCACCCTTCTCCCACATGCTGATTTTGCATTTACTATTCTCATGTTTAAAAAAAATACTTTTACCACATAAATGTACCCTTAGGCAAAATAATGTTTTGTTTGTATGGTTTTCAACTTATACAGATGGAATTATACTTCCGTGATGAGTTTGTTTGTTTTGCTCAGTATTCCAATTAAATCAATTAAATCAGAATCTCTGGGAAGTAGAGCTCAAGCATTAGTATTTTTTAAGGCTTTCCAGGTGATTCAAATATGCCTTTGGGTATATACATTATAGTGAAAGTGTATGTTCATAGCTTCAGCTTTGCTAGATAAATCCAAATTTTTACTGGAAGGGAAGAATAAATTTAAACTCCCACCAACAGGATTTGCTGTTCCACATCCTTGCCAACACCTGATATTTTCAGTCTTGAATTTTTGGCAGTCTCGTGGATATAAAATGGGATCTTGATGTGATGATTTTAATTCGCTTTTCTCTGATAACTACTGAGAATCAGTATTTGCTTGTTTTTTTTTACTGGTATTCATCCTTTTGCTTTCAACCTTTCTTTGTCTTATGTTTTAAGTGTGTTCATTGGAAATAGCAGCGCTCCGATTTTATAAAAATTTAATCACTTAGTCTTTGCTCTTTTTTTAGTTCACTAATGTTTATTGTGATTGCTTATGCAGTTTTATTTTTAACCATTTTATGTGTCTTTTGTCCTTTTTTTGAAAAAATCCTTCCCTTTTTTGCCTTCTTTTGAATAAATTAATTATTTTTTTCTCATTTCATCTTCCCCCGCCCCACCACCACACACACACACTATTTAGAAAAGACTGATGGGGTAAAGGAGAAGGGAGAGTTTAAGGCAGTGATTCTCCGTCTCAACTGCATATTGAATTCACCCAGGAATGTTAAAAAGTATTAATGTCTGGGCTCTGCCCCCCAAAATTCAGATTAATTGATCTGGGATGCAGTCTGGCATGGGGAATTTTTTAAGCATACCAGATCCTTCTAATATACAGTCAATATTGAAAGCTACCACCCCTGGAGAAACTTGTAAAGGTATGACATCAAATGTAGACACAGGCTTTAAAAGCTAGGTGATTGTGACTAACACACTTTTCTCCCCATACTCACAGCTGCTTTGCCTCTACCAATTAGGAGAATTCATTAGCTAGTTCATTTTTCTGTTATGTACTAGTAAGCACAGATTTATATATATTGAGAATTTTGAAAATTGTTTTTAAATTTAAATAAGCTGGTTTTCAAGAAATCTTTTCTTATCCAGAAGATAAAGCTGACATGAAATTGTAGACACCATAACTGAATATTTAATTGGATTTCATAAGGGTAATCATACAGAATAATTTATATAGAATTATTAAATGTCAGATATGGTTCATATTTTATGCGTGCTAGAAAAGTTTTCTGACAAGGAGAAACTAGGTGCTAGAGTATTCAGAGATGTCTGCAGGGCAAAGTAGGCAGTCTGGGAGCCTTTTTGATATTTTCATCTTTGATATTTGCCCCCCAACTTTGTCTTTTACTTTCTGCTTCCAGAATAATCCAGATGCATCCTAGGTCTCTTTCCAGAAAGTTAAATTGGTAGGAGTTTGGGTAAGGGAGAGTCCCATGGTGAGAAGCAAGCATATAGGGTGAATTATTGATGTACATCACTTACCTAATGCAATAATTAATTCTTTTTTTCCAATTAATATTGAGTACTGCTGGGAACACAGTAATGAAAAAGTACACAGAAGTCTTTTTTCCTCAAGAATGTATATCCTTGTAGAAAGAGAGGCACAATAAGTAAAATATAAAAGTAAAATCTATAGTATGTTAGGTATTGTGGTAACAGCCTCTGAAGATAGCTCCCTAGTGTATTCTGCTTCCCAGTATTCATACCGTTCTGTTTTCCCCTCCCACACTTCATTTGGACTGGTTTTGCATAACCAGTAGAGCAAGGTAAAAATGAAACTTCCTTAGCCAAGTCATAAACCTTATAGTTTCTGACTTTGGGCTTTCGAAATGTGAGTTCTAGGGGAAGGCGGCATCTATATAAGAAGTCTGACTACCATGAGAACACCATGCTTTCAGCTAGCCCAAACTAGTCATGTGGGGAGGCTAAGTGGCAAAACAAAGATTCCTGGCCAGAACCCAGCTGTTTGAGCCATCCCACCTAAGGCACCAGATTTGTGGTTAAAGAAGTCATCTTGGACATCTAGCTCAGTTGAGCCTTCAGATGACTTCAGTCCCAACAGCCATTTGGTTATAATCACATGAGATACCTCAAGCAAGAACTACCTAGCTGAACCCAGGCAGCCACAGAATCATGAAGGATAGCAATAGATCGTTTTAAGCCACTAAGTTCTAGAGTGATATGTTACTCAGCAACAGGTAATTAGAACAGATGGTGATTAGTTCTATGGAGAAAAGTAAAGTGGGAAGAAGAGGTTAGACAGTACCAAAGAAAGATTGACGTTTAAACTGGTTGGTCAGAGAAAGCCTCACTGAGAAGATATTCAAACAAAAACACGATGGATGTGAGGGTGTGAGTAATGTTGATACCTGGGGGAAGAATATTCCACTCAGAAGGAAGAGCAAATACAAAGGCCCTGTGGCTAGAGCTGCCTAAAGTTTTCAAGAAATAACCATGAAGGTCAGTGCAGATGGAGCATAGTGAATGAGGGGAAGGATAGTGGGAGTTGAGGGGAGACAGATATAAGGGACTGGGAGTAGATGTAGATTATATGCGGCCGTGATTTTCAACTTTTTAAGGCACAACACTTTTTTATAACAAATATATTGTAATAATGTCTTTTCTCTCCTAAAATGTAGATAATATAAGATTTTATGCACTTAATTTTAAAAATGAAACAATGTTCCTAATTTAATATAAAGAAGACAAAATGAAAGTAATATAATGAGTGTATTTCATTATGTAAATGCTGTGATATGACAAGTTTAGAATACAAGTAGCCTTTATATGAGTTGCTGACTTTGAGAGCTATAAATTAAGACTTATACAGGTCTCTTATATTAGTAATTCAAATACCATGAACAGTGTTGCTAATGGTGATGATATTTTGTGAAATGGTGAATAATTCTTGATAGAGTTCTACACCAAACGAAGTGTGGCCTTCCCTTAATTTACATGAAAGATGCATTCTGGAAAATTCAGAGTACATTGAAAGGACAAAAGTCACATAATTACTAATATGAATGTTCCATGGGATATTTGAAACTCTGGTACTACCCACTAAACTCCAGTACCTCTCTAATCATTGTGATATCAGAAACATTCCCACTAAGAACCTCAGATATGTGACACTGCAAGCCATTGTAAGAACTTTGAGTGAGATGAAAAGTCAGAATGTTCTAACAAAGGAGTAACAAAATCACGTCCCTCTTCAAAAGATCATTCTGGCTGCTGTATGGAGAAATAAATGATAGGTGGGTAAGTGCAGAAGAAAGATCAGTTAAGAGTCTAATACTGTAATCCAAAAGGGCACATGATAGTGATTTATACCAGAGTTGAAATGGTAGATCCTGAAAAGTGGTTGTATTCTGGATATGTTTCGAAAGTAGTTTATGCATATTAATACTGGGGCACATTTTTAAAAATTGTCTCCACTCCTGGCCTATATTTTCCCAGAAGTAGTAATGTTGGCTACTTCACCTCTGACACAGAGCTTTGAACTTTTAATATGGTGGGGATTTTTTTTTTTTTAACATATGGTTGTTTCCATTGCTAATTAAAACAGAAAGTAGATTTTCCTTTTTTAATTTTACATAAACTTTCATGTTATTAATTCAGACATTAGAATTCAGTTAAGTACTCATAAATGAAAAAAAAAAAGTCAGCTTCATGAACACTAGAGAGTCAGTCTTTTGAGCTTATACTCTTTAGAGCCAATGCCATTTATATGGGGGAATGGTTTTGGAAATTTGACATTTATTTTATGAGTACCATCCTTGAAGGAAGCTTTGCATGGCATTGTTGACTTTAGGAGACACTTCAATCCCCCAAATGATATGACTCTTTCTTAGATAATTTTTGAATAGCATCAAAATGATTAAATGTATATAATATGCCTTATAATAGCTTATCCTTAAGTACCACAGCCAGAGGTGAAGGACGACCAAGCCCTTCTGTTCCAAGTATCAGTAACTTGCTTTGCTCTACATTGCAACTGCTAGAAAATATCTTGTCTTAGTAATTGTTGGTTGGATTCAATTTTTGTATTGGAAGGAGGTATGGGAGATAAGGGACTAGCTTTCACAGAAGGACATTTAATAAGAATTTAAGATGCTTAGTGCAAATTTGTTTTATAAATATTTATTGAGTGCCTACTGTGTTTAGTGGTAGCAAAGTCCTTTAGAAGGGATGAAAGAAATATAAAATAGTTCCTCTCAAGAAAAAAATTATATTGCAATTGAGCAAGAAAAAATTATATTCCTGTTGAGGAGGTGGGTGCATACAAAATTAAATAATGTTATAAAGCAGTATATGTGCTTTAAGTGGTAAAAGATCAGTAAAATATTTTTTTCTCGGGGAGGGGGGCAGGTGTATTCCACAAGGAGAGATATAGCATAAGCAAACAGGGTAAAAATGATTAAGGCAAAGGAGGAAAACAAGATCAGTTGAGTTTGAAGAGTATTGTCAATATGTGTTTTCATTTTTGAGTGTTTTAAGGGAAAGAAGCCCTGAAAGGTAAAGTAGGTTAGGACAGAATAGAGGACACACTGCAGAACTAATGAGAATTTGTAAGCATAGGAAAGACTTGGTGAAAGCAGCAAAAATAGGTTAGAAGAGGAAGAAATAGGAGAGGTGGAGGTAGTAGGCCACTGGCATAAAATCTAGATGTGAGTGATATGCACCAGGTCTTAGTAGCAGTGGTAAAAATAGAAAGGAGCAAACAAAATAAAAAAATTTTTAGGTGTTAAAGTTGAAAAGGTTTAGAATCAATGCTTCATGATCAGAAAGGGCTAAAGGGGGAATTTTTCAGATAACCAATATTCTAAATTTGCCTTAACTACTTAAATATTTCCCTGTCACCTCCTCCTCCCAAGTTTTTCACTTTTTCCCTTATCTCACCAAGTGGGAGAAAATATTCATTTAGTTGATATGAACAAGTAATGTAGGGACTGTCAAAATTAAACAGCAAAGGTTATTGAGCAGCAAATAAGTTTATTTGGGAACAGGAGAAGCATTGCAATTTGAGACATGCAAATTATGGCAAACCATAGGCAAGTCCAAAGAGACAAGAGAAGTCAGCTTTTATTGAGTTCCAGGAGGAAATTGGGGAGGGTTGTTTTCAACAGGAGTTCATTGGTGGGGAAGGAAAGTTCAAGGCTGTGGCAGTTTCTTTTTGGCTGTGAGCTGAGGGTAGTTGCTATTGCTGAGGCGAGCAGGGAAGAAATCTTCCTTCTTCCTGCTGGTTATGCAAGCTGCAACAAATGGCAGTGCATGAGAAACTCCCTTCATGGCTTCCCAATTTCATTTTAAATGGGGTTTCCTTTATTCATTTTGTAAGACTTAAATTAACTCGACAGATTTCCCTTCTCACGGAAGGGGCTAGAAAATGGGGTGAGAGGACAGTTAATGGTCTGGGACCATATCATATCCACCTTTATAACCCCAGTCTGACAGCTAATGAGCCAAAATAAATATTTTGTGAATAATACTGAAGAAAATGTTCAATAGCTTTTCCCCAACCTCTTCACATTTGGCAGCAAATCTGACTTTGGGCATTTTTCATTGTTTCTCTCCTGAAAAAAAGTAATAATAAGGCAGCATTGTTTATTCACCTTTTGTTTTGCCCCAGCCTCACTCCGTGATCTTACAGACTCCAAATCTCTCTTCTTGATTCTTCCCTTGTTCATTCTTTCTCAGACTGCTCAGCAGAAAAGCAGACTGTTTACAAACAGTCTGAGCTAACAGCTTCCTTTCTTGCTGATCAAATAGTTGCCCAAATGAAACCCTTCTCAGGGCTGAGAGTGGATGTTCTAGTTAGTGGGTGTTCTGGAATGTAAATGGATTCTTATTTTAAGAAAGATTATTTTTATACTAGAAGTTCAATGTACATACACCAAGATACACATACATTTGTAGCAATTGGAAAGCATGGAAAAATAAACTGGACTTAATTAGAAATTATTAGATCAGTTAAAGGCCTACTTATTTGGCTTTTTAATAATAGGAGAATCTCAAAACTAACATAACCAGCAAAGTAGACTGCAGATTATTGAGCCTGTTTCTCTTGGCTTTAGTTTTATGTATGAGATACAGTCTGATGGCATGCCAGGGCAATTTCTATGGCATGATAGCAGCCACCTCTGAGACACAGCTTGATGGGGAACATAGATCTACCAAATCACAAATCTTTGGGGACTGTGTGACAGATTTAGTTCCTATGTTTTGCTTTATATGATCAGAATTCCATACTTAGGAGAGACTAAAATATTTTCTAAAAAAAAAACAAAACAAAAGCATTGAATCCTATAGCATTATTTCTACTGCAAAGGGAAAAAACAAAAAAAAAACAAAAAAAAAACAAGAGAGCAACCTGGTATATCAGGAAGATGATTGTTCTAGAAGCTGAAAAATCTGAATTCTATAATTCATCTCGCCAAAGACTGGTTTTATATGACATTTGGCTTAATGTTTAACATAACATGTTTAAGCTTTAGGGTTTTTGTTTTTTTTTTTAAGGGAAGTTGTATTAAGGTTCCATCTAACCCAAAAGTCCTTTAATTCTTTATCATCTGTATCACCAATGGCATTGCTTCTCTATAAACTCTTAATTGAAGTAAAGAAAATAGTATATCCATTGGTTATGTGGAGCTTACAGATGATGAATACGCTGTCTTTCCTTCCTGCTCTTTAAAGAAAATTACAGATTAGGGTAAATAGGGCAATGGTATGCTGTTTTGATCTTAGACCTTTTAGGTTTCTTCGTCTTTATTCATTCTGTTCTCAACTTTTCCTCTAGAAGTATGAGTAAATAGAATAGGGAAAAATGTGGGGGTGGAAGGACATAGTAGAAGATGGAAAAAGGGTAAAAGGAGATGAAATAGGATGTGGGTGCTTCAGTAACTATGGAAGTCAATGAATTTTTCATTGTTGATTATATTCCTTTCTACTCTTCAATTAACTGCTATTTTCTGTCTTCCTCGATATATGTTTTACATGGAGGCAGAGTCAGACTTAATGTGAGTTTTTCTGTCTCATTCCCTTGAGATTTGAAACTACTCAGCTATATTTGTTCTGCTATGACAACAGATAACTGGAGGACACTTCAAAATATTTATTTAATATTTCCTTGGAAATCCTCAAAGAAACAGGGGGGATTTTTGACCTCCACAGTAATGAAACTATCTGAGATTCAAACATTTAAAACTTTTTGTCACCATGACTTACTGTTGAATTGTAAAAAAAAAAAGAAAAAAGATTTTGTTATATATGTTTTTACCACAATTAAAAAATTTTAAAATAAAAATAAATTTTTGGTAGTTCTTGGTTTCCCTTTTCTTGGCTCTACAGTTTCTCTTTTCCAATGGCAAAATAACCTAGCAAAATATATATATATATACACACACATACAGGATGGAGAAAGACTGGGTTAAACTGTGTTGCACTAATAAACTTTATGTGATCTGGGAATGGTTAGTCGAATCAGAATATTAGAGTGGGGGGAATTTTAAAATTATCCATTGTGATTTTCAAAGATTTTATGCTCAGAAGTCTTTTTCAAACAAAATCTTATACCAAGATCCAGTATATAATATAAACTAGATAAAAGTAATGACTGTGTTTATCAGGAAGCACAAATCTGCATTGTTTGGTTGAAAATTTTATACCAATCACCTATGTGAATATCTGGCAAAACATTAGAAAATTGGAAGATTGCAAGAAAAGTCTTAGTTATGTAGAACTTTGTACATATTACAAGACAACTTTGACTCTGGCCCACTAAATACCCTTACAAATTTCCACTATATTTTTCTAGCAAACATCATCACCATCGAGAAGCACTAATCTATAATCTTTTCCCCAATAATTTTACCCAATCCCAAGGCATCGTGTACCATCTACATACTGATAACTATAAACTTTTATCTCTAGCTTCAGCTTCTCTTTCTGAGCAACAGAGTTGTAGAAGCAACTGTCTATTTGACATTTTTCCTGTGATGTCCAGTATACATTGAAACATAATATGTCTTAAATATAACTCTTGATTTCTTTTCTCAAAGCCTCTTCCTCTTTCTTCTAGTCTTTCCCATCTCAGTAAAAGTTACTGCTATCCACTCAGTTGCTTAAGTAAAAAACCTACAAGCGAAACTTAGTTCATGCTTCCCTGCCTGTCTTCCCTAACCCTACATCTAATTTATCAGTAAATTCCATTGATTTACCTCAACATAAATCCTAGTCTCCATTTTTAGTTCCACTGTTACCTGTTTTAATTCAAACCACTATCTTTTCTTCTATTATCT
Organism: Pteropus vampyrus; assembly: GCF_000151845.1. NCBI lineage: Eukaryota > Metazoa > Chordata > Mammalia > Chiroptera > Pteropodidae > Pteropus > Pteropus vampyrus. The sequence continues at coordinate 1,705,985 of NW_011888922.1, forward strand.
GTTCTCCACTCAGACACTAGTGTAATCTTAATGCATATCATGCCACGACCTTGCTTAAAACATTTCAGTAGTTACTCTGTGTTCTTAAAATCCAAACTCCTTATGATTTATAAAAGCACTGCAATGATCTCACTCCTGCCTAGCAATTCTTTTGACACTCACTCTAATGCTTGATATTCTCAAGTTACAGTAACGTACCTTCTACTCCTTAACTATATGAAGCCTCCTTCCCACCTCCTGATCTCTTCACTGCCTCCTCTTTGTACCTAGAATATTCTTCCCAGTACAGAGTATAGTATATGCATTCTCATCCTTCAGTTCTCTGCTTGCATGCTGCTGCTCCAGAGCACTGCCCCTCCCCAATCCCCCTATCCCTGACTCATTTACCCCAACTTGTAATTCTCTTGTTTCTTTATTAGTTTACATGTTCATTTTCTTTGTTCTCCATTAGACAATGTAAGCCCTCAAAGAGTGCTATCTTATTCATTGTTCTGTCTCCATAGTCTAGCGCAGAGCCTGGATAAATGAATGGCATGTATATACAGGTTATTATGGAAGTATATAGCAGGTCATCTTTCGTAGCCTAGGTGCAGAGTGGATGGACTTCTGCATAGAGGGAACAATATACTGTGTATGAAGAACCAGAGCTCAGTGAGAACATACTATGGTTAAACATGACTAGAGTGTACAACGTGAGTATGAATTAGAGTGAGAAAACTTTAGAAAGGTAAATGCCAGAAAATGAAGTGTCTTTGATGCTAGTTCAAGGGATGTTATAAGGAACCATTAAAGAATTTTTGTACTGTTTTGAGAGTAATTAAAATTTTATTTTTATAACAATTACTCTGGCAGGAGGTTTGAGGTTTGATTGGAGGTTTTCACTCTTGGAGACCATGAGATTTCTGCCTATAATTTCTTCCATTTGGACACATTCTATTTATTAAGGCTTTGTGTTAAGAAACTCATTTTGCTTTCTGTTGGGGGAGAAAGATTGTTTTGGTACAACTGTTCCCTAGACCTGTTCACACTAAAATGTTTTGGAGGACCCTAAAGAGCTTTCGTTTATGTTATGTGCACTATATTCTCTTATTTGCCATTATTAGAAATCAAAGCTGAGAAAAAAAAATTAAATATTTATTACCTCATTTAAAAATAACTGTAATAAACTCATTCTAGCATAAACTATTTCTGTGAAAGAAATATTTTTTTACAACAATTAGAAGAGTGGTATTGTTTTATATATTTGCACGTCTCACTAATATCTGACTAATATAATACATCTGGATTCTCTTCTGTCTGCACTCAATCCATTGCAATCTGTTGTTTTGGTTGAAGTATATTAAGAAAATCTAACCTCATATAGTTATGTAGTTGGAAAAAGGAGTATTCTAATAACCTTCTCAGATTATTGCGGCTATTCTTTGATACTATACCACAACTCAACAAATGGTAGTTTCTTAAAGATCAGTTATAATATAGAATCTATACTTGTATAATAATGTACTTATCTCTCCATTGGCTATTGCTTGTGCCTGGAACTAGTTCATACTATAACTAGTTCATATATAACATACTACATGTGAAAATATAATACTATATTTTCATCCTTTCATACTGTGTTACATTGAAATTCTAGCTTACAATTTGAGTAGATTTTATCTATGCGTAATTTTGTAGCATCATACATTTATTTGGATAATGTTGATAAATCTGAGTTATGCAAACCTTTTAAATGTTGACACTTCATTATACAATATCAAAAAAATCACATTCATTAATACTACTCTCATTTTTTAAAAAAAGTCTTTAAATATTGGGAAGCTGTGGAGTTCACAGTGGTAGATTCACATTTTCCAAAATCCCAATTTTTGCTGGAAAGCTCAAATTTTATTATTGGTTAAAAATGCTATCAATTGTTTTCCTTGCAGCAATAGACTCCCTTCATTCAATTTTGAGAAAACGTCAGCCAAATATTTAAGACTGAATAATCACATTGGTCACTCTTTCCAGTAAAATTTGTATTCCATAAAATAAAGCAGCTTGTTTAACTCTCAACTCAATCACACAAGCACGTTTGCTTGAGACAACAGTTGTATTTCAGTATGCAGCTCAAGTGCTTTATGTGTACTTTCTGTTTGATCACACCAAATATTACAAAGACAGTGTTTTATTTCTCTTTGAAAGTTTGTTGTTGGTATATAAAAGCACAACAGATTTTTATGTATTGATTTTGTATCCTGCAACTTTACTGAATTTGTTTGTTCTAACAGTTTTTTGGATGTAGTCTTCAGGGTTTTCTAAATATAATATACTGTCATCTGCAAATAGTAACAGTTTTACTTCTTCCTTTCTGACTTAAATGCCTTTCGTTTCCTTTTCTTGCCTAATTGTTCAGGCTAGAACTTCTAGTACTATGTTAAATAAAAGTAGTGAGAGTGGGCACCCTTTGTCTTATTCCTGATTGTTCATTTCACCTTTGAGTATGATGTTAGCAATGGGCTTATCATATATGGCCTTTATTATGTTGAGTTACATTCCCTTTATACTCAATCTATTGAGAGTTTTTATCATGAAAGGATGTTGAATTTCATCAAACGTTTTTCCTGTACCTATTGAGATGATCATATTATTTTCATCCTTCATTCTGTTAATGCGGTGTATCATATTGATTGATTTGCAGATATTGAACCATCTTTGCATCCCTGGAATAAATTTGTACTTGATCATGGTGTATGATCCTTTTAATGTATTATTTAATTTGGTTTGCTGATATTTGTTGAGGATCATTATATTGATGTTCGTCAGGGATATTAGTCTGTAATTTTTGTCTTATAGTGCCCTTGTCTGGCTTCGGTATTATCAGAGTAATGCTGCCCTCTGAAAAAAAATTTTTTTAAGGGTTTGAGAAGGATTGATATTAGCTCCTCTTTAAATGTTTGGTAGAATTCACCAGTGAAGCCATCTTATCCTGGACTTTTCTTTCTTGGAAAGTTTTTGATTACTGATTCAATCTCGTTATGAGTAATTAATTGGTTTGTTCAGGTTTTTTATTCCTTCTTGATTCATTTTTGGTAAGTTGTATGTTTCTAGGAATTAATCCATTTCTTCTAGGTTGTACAATTTTTCGGCATATAATTGTTAATACTAGTCTCCTATGATCCTTTGTATTTATGTAGTATCGGTTGTAATGTCTCCTCTTTCATTTATAATCTTATTTTTTGGATCCTCTCTTTTTATCTTGGTGAGTATACATAATAGTTTGTCTATTTTGTTTATCTTTTTTTAAAAACCAGCTCTTGGTTTCACTGATCTTTTCTATTGTCTTTTTAGTTTTTATTTCATTTATTTCTACTCTGATATTTATTATTTCCTTGCTTCTGCTAACTTTGGGCTTAATTTGTTCTTAGTAAAGTAATACAATGTTTTGAGGGTCAGATAAACAGTTACCTTTGGGAAGGAAAGAGGAATTATTGAGGGACAGACACTAGAGTCTGCTAAAATGTTACTGTTCTATCTTGTGATCTGGGTGATAGTCACATAGGCATTTATTTCATGATATATCTTAAAGTTGTACATTTTCTGTACTTTTCTTCATGTGTGTTGTATGTTACAATAGAAAAGTTAGAGAAAAAAAGGTAACAGCAGGTTTTGAGTCGTTTTTTAGCAAATACTTTTAGTAAAAATGCATTATTGTGTTTCATAAGTAAGTTATCAGTTTTTAAAATGCCTTAACCCTTGCAAATCCCTGCATGAAAACTGCCTTTTCTTTAGTTTTAACATGTTTATAAATTGAATTTTTTATTACTAGCCAGTGAGATTATACTCCTTATTGCTAGGATAGTATGCTTCAAAGATTAGCAGTGTTTTAGATAATGTTGTGGTAATTAAGCCTCGTTCTTCAGTATTTATTTAATTATTGGTTTTATCATCTAATTCTGAAACTTCTGGGCACATTTACAAAGTATAAAAAAAATAAGTAAAAAACAAAACAAAACAAAAAACCCTACATTCCTATTTCCGAGTCTCATCTTTGCTGTAAGAGACCAGAGTAAAGATCAAGTTGTACCCTATATGAATGTAAACAACCTCCTCAGCTTCCTGGTGCTACCTGTATTGTGAATTCTTTATCTCTCTCTTGTTTACATTTGCTGAGGCTGATAGAAATGAGTCCATTTCTCTTGGCAAATGAAGGATATAGCATATTGATCAAAGAGATCCATGTGTTGACTGGCTTTTAAAAACAAAGTTTACTTTTTTGAGCAGTTTTAGGTTGGCAGCAAAATTGAGCAAAGATATAAATATTTCCCGTATACCCCCAGCTCTCACACATGCACAGCCTCCCCTTTATCAACATCCCCCTGAAAGTGGTACATTTGTTACAATTGATGAACCTACAGTGGCACAGCATTATGACCCAAAGTCCATAGTTTATATTAGGGTTCACTCTTTGTGTTGAACATTCTGTGTGTTTGGACAAATGTATAATGACATATATCCACTATCATAGTATCATACAGAATACTTTCACCACTCTAAAAATCATTTATGCCCTACCTATTTACCCTCTCTCCTCCCAGCCCCTGGCAACCATTGATCTATTTACTGTCTCCACAATTTTGCCTTTTCCAGAATGTCATATGCAGTTGACCCTTGGACAGCAATGGATAGGATTGTTGGTGTACAGAAACACAACACACAATTCAAACTCATATTGTTCAAGGATCAGTTGTAGTTGGAATCATACAGTATATAGCCTTTTTCTTCCATGTCTTTTTATGGCTTTATAGTTCATTTCTTTTTAGTATTGAAAAATATTCTTTATCTGCATGTACCACAACTTATTTATTCGTTCACCTAACAAAGGACATCTTGGTTACTTCTGAGTTTGGCATTTATGAATAAAGCTAACATAAATATCTGTATGTTGGTTTCTCCTTTGGGTCAATAGCAAGAAGTGCGATTGGATCCAGCAAGCTGGATCTTATGGCAATATTATGTTTATTTATAAGAAACTGCCAAACTGTCTTCTAAAATGACTGTATCATTTCGCATTCCCACCAGATATCAATAAGAGTTTTTGTTGCCCCACATCCTCAGTAGCATTCCGTGTTGTCAGTGTTGTGGATTTTGAGCATTATAATAGGTGTGTAGTGACACTGACTTTTCAGTGTGCCTGGCCAGGGTACTGCTTGTGAGTCATTTTCTGTGGATCACATAGTTCGCATACCCCAACCCTCAGCCCTTAAAATGAGCAGCAGTTAGTACTTTCAGCACCCTATGAGCCAGTTATTCTCGGACTATTGGTACACCTAAAGGAGTAAGAAACTTGGGGAAAGTTCTGTAAGTTCCTTCGAGCTGTTAATAGACAAATTGATTAATGAGTGAATAAATTAGGACTTTGTCAATGTAACCTCCTCCAGACATATTCACAGGTTTCAAAAACCCTTAAGATGAAAGCTTCATATTAAATACTTTTTGCTTCACAGTGTTAACCCATGAAATTAAAAAGTATTAGACTTCCTCGGGGACCTTGTCTCTTTTTCATTACTGTATCCCTACATTTGGTTTGGTACCTGGCACACAATAGTCACTGTAAATATTTGTTCAGTTGAAAAATGAATTGAAGTAGGGCCTGGAAATATGGGAGATATCTGTATTTGAGCTGAGACACAAATTCAGAGACCTTGGAAAAGTCTTCATTCATGTTTATTAATGCGAAGGAATACAGTGATAAAAAATAGTTGGATAATCAGAAATTAAAATATACTATAAAGCCTCTAAATTAAAAGAGTGGTATTGATGCACAAATAAATCATGGGCTAAAACTGAAGCTCAGAAATAGATCTGAGTTTGTATGAAAGTATATAAAGATAATATCTCAAATCACTGAGGTAAGTGATGTGAGGTCAGCTTGGTGGCCGTATAATTATATCAACCAGGAATAAGTTACAGAATTCTTATTTACACTGTGGCAGAAAGTGATGTGAATTTGTTTTTTTCTAAGGAACTTTGGGATAATAATGCTGTGGTAATTTCTTGTATTTCTAGTACATCAGTAGTAATTTCTGTGACTCTTAGAATTATGTTACATAATTCATCTGCTCTTATCCCATCTTCAACATATATCTTTCAACTCCCGAGTATTTTCTCTTATTTGGAAGAAATAGTAGAATATAAAAGAATATAACGACATTTCTTAAAGTGCTGTACATCGAAATAAATTTTTAGAATCAGAACTTTTGTTCATTGTGAAAAATATTTCTGAACATAAACCAGCAAGAATGCTTAGTATTGTATTACTTGCCTCATTCTTGATTTTTACGATTATGGTGTTTCAATAGTGCATAAAATACTTCATTTTTATTTTATTTTATTATGTTTTAGTTATCTTCTTTTTTTAAGATACAGCAGAAATATTTTCATTTGGAAAGTTTGGAGATTTGGAAAGTTTACTTTTAAGTGGGTTTTTTTGGATCATAGAACTCATTTTCCCTTACAAAAACATATAATAATTATATTCACAGGGCTGCCATAAGCCTATTTAATGCATCATATAGAGAAAATACTATAATTACTAATCCAAATTTACAGATCATTAGTAATTAAAACAAAATTACTAATGGAATAGGAAACTGAATAGGAAACAATTTATTTTATGCTTGAAGAAAGTAGGAGAATGAAAAGTATTGACACTTGCAGAGATCATACAGCACTATGTTGTATATTTATAAGAGCTGTATATATTGATTTGTGTTTTTTGTAATTTTAAACATACAGAAAAACAGGATAATATAATAAACAACCACATGCCATCACCCAGCTCAATGTTTTGCTTCAGAAACTTTTTTAAATAAATAAAACATGGTATTTTTAGTATCACGTTTGATTTTTACTTTAAAACGTATAGTAGTGTTTTATGTTAGTTCAGGTTATTCTCAGACTTGCAAGAATAAAGAGAGAAGGAAATAAAGAAGCTGTCCCAGAGGTAACTGGGGGTGATTTGCCAGAGAGCAGAAAGGTATATAAAAGAGTATATGGATATATGCCTCCTTTGGAACTGAGTGAGCCACATCTTTGAAAAGGCAGAAAAAGATGAAATTGAAGAGATTATTTTTTTTTTTATTTTAGTGATCAGAGGATTATATTGATGATACTATCTTATCTTTTTGAAATCTTTCTGATTGATGGATGTCAGAATTAGGGAGATGGTGTTGGGAAGGTGGGCAGAGGAAAGAAGATAGCTTCTATATTTAGCCAAAAATGGTATTTAATTATATAGGATGCTGACAAATTATTTTGTTTATGGTTGGAATGGGTAGGGAGAAGATAGAATTATAGTAGTCTCACAATTTATTTCTCTGAAGAAAATAAAAATTTTCCTCAAGCTACTTTAAACTTACAACCCATATATTCAAAATACAGTCTTTTTATATTTTTAAAAATTTTTGTAGGTGTCAAATTGATGGTGATATTAATGAAAAACTACAATCAATACCTATTTACAGCTCTACTAGGAAAGTAATAGAGAATTATAAGCAGTATAATAAAAGTTAATATAAAAAATAATTTCTTTCTGTTACACTACCTGCTTATCAGTACTTAATGTTTGAAAACAAACACTAATGGTACACTAAAGGTATCTTTTAGACCAGCGAAGCCATAACACTTTGCTAGAAGCTTTTATATCTAAATGTGTTACATATGCTTTTTGTTCTCTTTTTGCTTGTTCAGCAGACTTTATTCCCTCTAATCTCTGATTGCTAATTCTCTCTGCTTACACTTAACATCACTCTTTTGGTCAACAAGAATTTATGAACAGTTACTTGTCCCTGGCACTGGGTGAGGTGCTTAGCATACCAAGATGTGTAAACTTGATCCTTACTCAAAGAACTCAATATCGTTTGGCCTTCTCTTCTTTTGGCCTGCCTCAACTATTTTCATTGTAACCAGTGCAGTGTTAGACTTTTCTAACCACCTGTGTTCTTCCTGGTATTTGACTTTGTTCGATACTTTGTTCTTGGCTTTTTTGTTTTCTTGTTGGTACTCATCAAAGGAATTGCCACCACTATAGGACAAAAGATAAAATTGTTAGTGTTCATGTAATAAAAGAATACACAGGGAATAAAACCAGTATACTGTTTATTTTGAGTAATTGCTGATAATACCTCAGAATCCAACTTTTTAAAAAATATGTTATTTTAAACTGATTTTTTTAAATGGGTAATGTAATTCATACTTCAAAAGGTACTAATTTAACAGTACAGAAGCATTCCATCCCATCTTTGTTCCCCAGTGATCTAATTTCCTTGCCCAGAATCAATTATTGTTAACTATTTCTTGTGAATCTTGAAAATATTGTGTGGCAGTGTCACATTGTGGCTAAGGATAGAGATTCTGGAGCCCGACCACCTTACTCATGTTCTGTGTCACATTAGGCAAGTTAATTATTAACCTCCATGTCTCAGCTTCCTTCTCTATAAATGGAGTCCTAGCACTTGCCACATTGGATTGCATGTAAACTCCTTAGCACAGTGCATGGCACATAGTAAGTGCTTAGTGCATATTGGCTATGGTTGGTTTTGAAGAAGTGTGTATATCTGAATGCATATTTTTTTTAACCTCAGGAATGTAGGCATAATCTTCATTCATGGCACATTTTGTTATTGGTCTTTGCAAGGCTCTTGTATCATATCATTGTGTAACAAAAGCATTTATTCTTTCCTATGAGTTTACAGTTTACAGCTGATCTGGGTTGGGTTTGGTCAGCTGATGGGTTAGTTGAGAGCTGGCTAGTCTAGGGTGGCCTCAAGTGAGATGACCCATCTTTTCTCCACATGTCTCTCAAATTCCTCCATCATGCTAATCAAGGCACAATCTCTTTGGTGGCTTAAGTCCAAGAAGGAATGTAGAAATGCATAAGCACTTTTCAAGCCACTATTTTTGTCTATTTTGTTACCATACTGTTGGCCAAAACAAGTCACATGGTCAAGCTCAGAGTAAGGGTGCTGGTATAGAGATGTGTGGAAAATTGGAGCCATCAATGCAATTACTCTAACACAGTCCGCTCTCCAGTAACTGTGGTCCAGCACTTGGTGGTTGCCGTAGAACTACTGTTTGTCAGTAACAGGGAAGACAGCCAGAAACTAGAGATCACCAAGTACTGTAGTATGTGTGTGTGTCACTATAATGGACTACTACAATCTTCTGAGAGTAATGACTTCAACTTCATTTTCTCCTCTCAAATCTTGTTCATGTTCCTTTCCAACAATAGATGGCCAATTGTAACTTGGAACTGTGCAGGAAAAGGGATTTTAGCAAACATAGTCCTCAATTTAGACGGCATTAATACTGCCAAGCTGACAACACAATTCAATACAGCCCCATTCTTGTTTTATTTTTCCTTATCATCCCAATCACCACTCCTGTTCCTTACTCTTCTCTCTCTTGGATGTACTCATTATAATATCTTTGATATATCTTTTATTATGTATGTAGCCTCATAAAATATGAGTGGTCTGTATGTGCATGTGTTTTTAATTTACATTAATGGTAATGTATTATGTATCTTGTTCTGTTTCCTACTTTTTTTCCATTTAACTATATGTTTTGAAATTCCATCCATGTTGCTGAAAGTTCATCTATTTGTTGCTTCTGATTGCTACCAAATATTCAGTGGTATTTGTCTGCTACATTTTACCTACTCATTCTTCTAGTAATGCACCCTTGGGTTATTTCCAATTCTGTTACACCCAGAAAAAAATACTGTAATAAATAGTCTTATACATATTCCCTAATGGACTTGTGTGAACATTTCTCTAGAACATATGTCCAGTGGTAGAACTCCTAGGTCATAGTGAATATACATTCTTAAGTTCACCGAGTTCTCCGGAATAGCGGTACCTATTTACACTATAGTGGCATTGCCTGAGAGTTCCTGATTCCCGCAAATTCATTTTCTGTTGCTTAGTAACAAATTACCACAAACCTAGTGACTTAAAACAACACCCCTTTATTAGTTCACAGTTCTATAGTGTGTGGCTGGGTTCTACTCAGGGTTTCACAAGGCTGAAAAATACATGTCAGCATTCTCATGTGGAGCTTGAGGTTCTCTTACAAACTCATTCCTGCCATCAGCAGAATTCAATTCTTTGTTGTGTAGGACTGAAGTTCCCATTTTGTTGCTGGCTGCTGGCCGGGTTGCCCTCAGTTCCTCTCGACTACTCTAAGCACCTTTCATTGTGTCTTCCATCTTCAAGCCAGCCACACCATGTCAAATCCTTCTCATGTTTCAATTCTCTGACATCTTCTCCAAACAGCAGTAGAAAACTTTATTTTTTAAAGGTCTCATATAATTAGGTCAGAAATACCCAGAAACTCTCCGAAACTTGAGGACATTTGTTTTGGAACTTTTTACTTTCTTTTATTTATTGGTTTATTTTAATTAGCTTCCAGTATACAGTACATTGGTTAGATACCTATATAGTCCTATATAGTTCATAAAACAATTCCCCCCAATTGCTCCCTTCCTCCCGTGACCCTCCACCTAGCCAACGTATTAATGCTAACTGCATTCCCTATGCCATGCCCCCATCCCTGTGACCATCTATCAGGTACTAATTTGTACTTCTTTTACCTTTCACCCCATTCTCCCAGTCCCCAAAATTCCCTTCCCTTCTGTCCATCACCAAATTGTCCACTATATTTGTGAGTCTGATTTTGATTAGTTTGTTCTTTTTATTCCTTAGATTCCGCATATAAGTGAAATCATATAGTGTTTATCTTTCTCTGTCTGACTTCAATACCTTCTAGGTCCATCAAAGCAATATCTTTGTCCATCCCCTTCCTTTGAATATGTAGGGGTCTTGTTTTCTTATCCTTTCAGCCACTCTGTCTTTTGGTTGGAGCACTTAATTCTTTTCCATTTAAGGTACTTATTGATAGGAATGTAGTTGTTACCATTCTGTATTCCTGTTTTTTGATACGTTTTTTCTACTTAAAGAAGTTCCTCCAACATTTGCTGTAATACTGGCTTGGTGGTAATAAATTCCTTTACCTTATTTTTGTCTGGGAAGCTCTTTATCTGTTCTTCAACTCTAAATAATAGCTTTGCTGGATAAATTATCCTTGGTTGTAGATCCTGGGTCTTCATCCTGTCGAATATTTTGTTCCAAGTCCCTCTGTCCTGCATAGTTTTTTTTTTAAGAAATCAGCTGCCAGTCTCTTGGATGTTCCCTTTTCAGTAACTATCTGTTTTTCTCTTGCTGCTTTTAATATTCTTTCTTTGTATTTAAAATTTGGCATTTTAATTATGATGTGTCTTGGTGTGGGCCTCTTTGGATCCCTGATTTTTGGAATTCTCTGAGCTTCCTGGGGTTTTATGTCCATTTCCTTCACCAGGTTAGAGAAGTTTTCTATTATTATTTCTTCAAACAGCTGTTCCACACCTTGATTTTCTTCAGTTATGCCAATCAGACAGATATTTGGAGCCTTAATAGTGTTCCGTATGCTCCTTAAATTATTTTTATAGTCTTGGCATCTTATCTCTTGCCATTTTGATTGTATGTCGTTGGCTTTACCATCCTGTAGATAAGGCATTTGATCCTTTTCTTTATTCACTTTGTTTATTCCTTTGTTTATTCCATTTAATATACTTCTCATCTCAGATAATGTGTTTTTCATTTCAGACTGGTTCCCTTTTATAATATCCATTTCCATTTTTATGTTTTTTTTATCTCTGTCGAAATTCTCACTGAATTTATTTACACTTCTCAAAAGTTCATTGAGCATCTTTAAAATCAGTGTTTTGAACTCTGCATCTGTTGGATTACTTGACTCACATTATATCTGGATCTATGTTCTGTTCTCTCATATGGTTTCTGCTTCTTTGTCTTCCCATTTTGGCCGCCTTCCCGTGTCTCTTTCTATGTACAAAGCAAAGCTCCTAAGTCTTCTGGTCTTATTAGTGTGGATTTGTGAAGTAGGTGTCCAGTGGCATGGTCCTGAGAGGGGTTCAGCTGCAGGCCAAATTTAGCCTAAGGCTCTACCCCTGTGGGGCCACCTGTTAAGATTCAGCAAGCAATCCACAGGTTCTGTGCTTATAGTTGCCTCAAAAGGCTACACCAGAAACTGAGGCCAGGTGCCTCCAGTGTGAGTCTAGGCACTGCTCAGCATCCTTGCTCACCTGACTGGCTGAGGATATACCTGGATGTGGCTTGGGTAGGGCCGCAAGTTGGGGGAGGCGTGGTTTCAGTAATCCCTCTGGGCTGAGCCACCTCTGTTATCCAGTTTGATGATGTCACAGCTATGGCAGAGCTGAGTCCGTTCACTTGGAGAGGGGAGGGCTCAACAGGGAACAATGGACACCACTGGCACTTCTGTACAGGATGAGTGAGTCTTGCCTCGGCCCTCACTCGGACCTCACTTGGACAATGAATGTCTCCCTGTAAGTCCCTGGCGCCTCCTGCACACAGCCTAATTGGCACTGGTGCTCAGAGCGAGCAGGTCCGTCACTGCAGAAGTCCACTCATGGTCATGGCCCCTTTAAAAGGCGTCTGCTGCAGCCTCTGTCTCAGGCACTCAGGACCGGGCAGCCCTGCGTCCTTACCCCATCCTACCTTCTGCTATTGCAGAGTGCTTTCTTGGACTTATCCCTAGTTGTATGGCTTGTTCATCCCAGGCGATTTTTCCTTGCTATCGCTCCTTGTTTCCATCACAACTTTGATTTGGTCTCCAGAAGGATGAACAGAACCTCTGTCATCTATGCCATTTTTTTTCTCTTCTAATGTCTTTCTTTTACTTAACATAATGCTTTCAAAATTTTTACGTGTTTTAGCATATATTTGTGTACTTCATTCTGTCTTATGGCTGAATATTGTTTTACTGTTTGGAATATTACATTTTGTTTATCCATTTTTCACTGATGGACATGTGAGTTGTTTCCACCATTGGCTATTGTGAATAGTGATGTTATGAATATTAGTGTACAAGTATATGTTTGAGTACTAGGGTTTAATTCTTTTAGGTATATACCTAGGAGTAGAATTGGTAGGTTGTATAGTTATTCTTTATCTTTTAAACAACCACCAAAATTAAGTTATCCTAAGTAACTGCATCATTTTACATTTCTAGTTTTATTCCATTATGGTCAAAGGGGATAATTTGTATGATTTCAGTCCTTTTAAATTTGTTAAGAATTGTTTTATGTCCTAGCATATGGTCAATCTTGGACAGTGTTCTATGTATACTTGAGAAGACAATGCAGTCTGCTGCTGTTGGGTGAAATCTACCATTTTAAAATTTCCTCTTAATTCAGCATTTGTTTGGTTGCTATAAACTTTTGACTATTTTCCAGAGTTTCCACAATTGATTCTGACAGTTTTTACTCATTATTTTTAGTTTTTCTGTGGAGGAGCAGGCTTTCAGAACTACCTATCCCACCATTTTTGCTGGCATAACTCTCAGCAACTACTTTTTAAAACAAATATTTTATAATGTTCCTTTAATATTCTGAAAAAAAATTTATAGGTAATATAACTTTAATACACACAGAAGTTTTAAAAATTAATATAAAGGAAGTAATTCATAAAAAATAGTATGAATTTCAGTGTGTAAATGCTTATATTTGACATAATGAAGTAATGGTATGTTTGTACTTATTTAAGTAAGTTGAATTTAAGAAATGTAAGAACATCAGATTCCATTTTGTGCAGATGCTAATAAATTGAAGGCTAAAATCTAGTTATAAAGACTAGACTTTTTTATATGTACAGGGAATTAGAGAAATCACTTTAAGAGAAGTCAGGATAAAACACTGATACAAATTATAGACTAAAGAGGTGAAAGAAAGGAGAAAATATAATCTTACAAATGACTGGGGCCTTATTTGAAAAATAATTATTTAGTAAATATTGAAGAAATATCAGAGCACATATCTTTTATTTTGAAATCATAACTCATGTCAGGTCAAATATTTTAGTCTTGAGAATTTAAGTCTTTGGAAATAATATCCTTTAAATGATAATGGGATTCTAAGATGGATTTTTTAAAAGCTGTGATAGGATATTTAGAACCAATATCAAAGTAAGCTTGAAAAAAATAGACAATTACAAAACAAGTGAAGGATTTAAATTCTTAATTTTTACACTAGATTTCTTATTCATATACAGAAATACCTATACATGATATGCAGTATTTTTAGAACAGCCAATGAAATTAAATAAGATACCTTCATTTCACGTGTTTCTAATTCAGTATTTGGTACCAAATGTCTTAAAAGGAGTCTTACATCCTATATTGCATATATAAAATTGGATGTGTTGCTTTACAGTAACCTTACGATTACACTAAAATATTTTCAAATACATGCATAATTTGAAATACAAGAGTAGGTAAATCAGCTTCCTTCCAAAAAAAATGGATATGATAGTAATAATTTGATCCAGAAGCTTTCTTATTATACTATTTAAATCATATTTGACCTCCAAATTATTTTTTAGCTTAACTGTTATAAATGATGGCTAGCTTGTTTTCTACCCATTTCAAATAGAATAATGCCCTATCTATATTGCAAGGTTATAAAAATTTAAATCTAATTGCTTATTATATCTTTTAAAAATAGAGTCCTGTTCTTTTTACCTCTGAGCAGTGGTAAAAATAATGAAATAAATAATTTTTATAATATGTTTATAAAAATCTATTTTAAAAACGTTATTAATAATGTAATAATAACAGGACACCTGTTGTAGAGGCTATTCCCTTGAGAAAATTAAATCTTAATCATGGGTCAAAATTTTGAGAGATTCTGTAATTATTCACATTTAAAATTTTTAATTCATAGTCTCTGGCCTTGGTTTGCCCCTCAATGAAAATCACTTTTTAGGGAGAAGTATACTTTGTGACAAAAGTACTTTGTTCTTTGGTTGTTGTATGTTTTGAAAATATGAAATAAACTTCCTTGACCTAAGCACTTTCCAAGCACACATTTTCTTTTTTAGGTATATATTACTTTTAGAGAACAGTCTTTATTTTCATGAGAATGACCTATCGTCACATACATTTAATTACATTATGATTTTTAGTTGTTGCATATGTGAGAATGTGAAAAGCAGAGCAAAGTATGTATGTAATAGCTTTTTGTGGCTTGTGTTTTTTATCTGCAGCCTTCAAAAAAAATTAAGGTACCTGAGGAGAATTTCTTCAATGTTCCTGCTTTCTTAACTGTTTCGGGACAACTTCACCTAGAAGTGATGTCAGGGTACAGAATTTTCTTTACTCTTTTGCTTTAATGGACTACTGATTATGGGGTGGGTGAGAGTGCAGTAATGCTTCCTTTCCCAATGGTGAAACCTGAAAATTGAAACTAGTATTTATAGTTAGTCCACTTGAATTCACCAAAAGTACATTTAAATTGACAATTTGGCAATATTCAAGTTTCTTACTGAAAAAGAAAAAAATCAGTTTGGTCTGTATTTTTGTTTTTAATGAAAAATGTAACACTGGAAATTTGAAATTCTAATTTTTTGCATTTTACTAATCTTTTCTTGCTTAAATCTCAAAATATGTCATCACATTTAAATATAATTAATCATAATTATGAAAATAAAGTTAGTTCACACCTGAATCAGGTTTAGCCCATTTCACTGAAAAAAAAAAAAAAGAAAAATACCTGAAACAGATGTAAGAAAAATATTTTTAAATAATTGGTTTGCATAAATAAAATTAACCCACAGAGCCATCATGAGAGACATATGACTAAGAAAGTCTTAGAAGTCAGACCGCATTAGTTTTAGACATTCTCAACCCTCTGGAAAATCATTATACTCCTTTCAGCCTAACTTTCCTTTTCTTTAAAATGAGATCGGACAGGAAGGTCTTTAAAGTCTTATCTAAATCTTACATTCTGTGATTCTGTGGGTGACTTCTTAATGCCGACTCAATAAGTACTTTCTCCTTTACATACCTTCGTTTTCTCACATAGAGATTGAGACTTAAAAATCTCTTTAAGAAATGACTCCAATGAAAAAAAGGGAATCTTTATGTGTTTCCAATTGTTTTTAAAATTCACAGGTTGGAAAACTCAGGAGAAAGAGAATAGTGTTCATGTTTATTTTTTTATGTACTTTACTGGCAGGATGGAAAGTCAGCGGTAGAATAAAGATGATCTTAAAAATAACATACTTTACTTAGATTCTTTTCTAATTTATCTTTGAGACAGGTATTATTAGATAATTCCAATAACCAATAATTGACAACGTTATCAAAATACTGTGCAGAAAAACTATGATCATAATAGCCCTGTGAGACTGTAGGATTTGCAGAGCTGTATGTGGGAAAGGCCATGTCAGGCATGTTGTGGGAAGCTCCTAATGCCTGCCTGTCGGTGTAATTTTATTATTTTTTTATTTTAACATTTTAATTTTATTCCTATCCCTCCCTCCCTCTCTGCTTTGACAACCAACAGCTTGTCCCTTATTATCTATTGGTCTGTTTGTGTTTTGTTTATACATTTGTTTTGATTTTTTAGAGTTCACATAAAAGTGAAATCACATGATATTTGTCTTTGACTTATTTTACTTAGTATAATACCATCTAGATCCATCAATGTTGCATATGGCAAGATTTCATTCTATTTAATTGCTGAATAACATTCCAGTGTGTGTGTATGTGTATGTGTATGCGTGTGTGTGTACTAACTCTTCTTTATACATTCATCTGTCAATGGACACTTCAATGAGGTTGCTTCCTCATCTTGGCTATTACTACAGTAATGCTACAGTAAACATAGGGGTACAAATATCTTTTCAAATTAGTGTTTTTGTTTTCTTTGGATAAATACCCGTAAGTGGAATTGCTGTATTGTATGGCATCTCTGTTTTTAATTTTTGAGGAATCTTCATACATTTTCCATGGTGGCTGCACTAATTTACAATCCCACCAGCAGTGTACAAGAGTTCCCTTTTCTCTACATCCTTGCCATACTTGTTATTTGTTCATTTATTGATGATAGCCATTCTGACAGGTGTGAGATGATAGCTTGTGGTTTTAATTTGCATTTCCCTAATGATTAGTGATGTTTAGCATTTTTTCATATGTCTGTTGGCATCTATATGTCTTCTTTGGAGAAATGTCTATTCAGGTTCTCTGCCCATTTTTTAATTGGATTGTTTGGGTTTTCTTAGTGTTAAGTTGTTTGAGTTCTTATATATTTTAGATATTAGCCCCTTGCCAGATATATTATTTGCAAATATCTTCTCCCATTTAATAGGTTGTCTTTTTGTTTTGTTGATGGTTTCCTTTGCTGTGCAAAAACTTTTTGGTTTGATGTAGTCCCATTTTTTTAATTCTTCTGTTGCCCTTGCCCAGGGAGACATATATAAAAAGATATTTCTAACAACAATAACAAAAGATTTACTGCCTATGTTTTCTTTTATGAGTTTTATGGTTTCAGGTCTTAAATTTAATTCTTTAATCCATCTTGAGTTTATTTTTGTATATGGTGTTAAGAAAATGTTTCAATTTCATTTTTTTATATATCTGTCCACTTTGTCCAACACCACTTATTGAAGAGACTGTCTTTACTCCATTGAATATCCTTGCCTCCTTTGTCATAGATTGACCATTAATTGACCAGTTCTTATGCCTTTCAAAGTGTAATTTTACAAAAGAAAACATGATTTATACAAATATAAAGTGAAGTTGTATCAAATATTTTATTCAATCCATTAATTATTTAAGGAACAAGTAAAATAGTAAGGCTAGTTCAAAGAACATTTGAGGAGCTGTGTATTCATAGGCAATTTAATAAAGGAATTTTAGAATAGGATTGCTAGGTTAAGTTACAAACTGGTTAATGTCCTAATGACCAATAAACCTTAACCTTTGCAATTTTGTCTTTACCTGACAAAAATGATTTACAACTCTACTGGACAAAATCTACAAGTTAACATGTAACTTTACTTAATATGGGATATTTAATTTAACAGTAAATAGAATAATGAAGCCAAGTACATTCCCCTAAGTAATTAAATAATCTCTGAGTCGGTCTATGTCCCCATATTACATTGAAAGGACAAACTGTCTACCTTTTGGCCTTATATCCAAGTTTTGGATAACCTTTCTTTAACAGCCGTTCAATATTTATTTTTTTCATCTGTAAAGTTAGAGGTAAGGTATCTTCCCGTCAGAAGCATCATAATATGTGAAAGGTGTAAATTTACCAAATGTTTCCCTATTAACCAGTAGTTGATTAAATATGTTCCCTCTTTCCTAGTAAAATGCAGTGAACCACAGAACACGGTGTACAGTGAAAATTGACGGAAGATTAAATTGGCAGAATATGAGGCTTTGTATTTTTAATGTGTTATGAAGTATTTTTAATAATGGTAGTCAGTGTTCCTAATTTAATATGCATAGTTCTAGGACAATTAATATTCAGTACATCATGTTTCAGATTAATGCATGATTTAATTTCCAATAAGAAATCGGTAGTCTCTTTTTCCTCAGTTTTGTTTTTCTATAACGTTATTTAACAGACTTTTAAAATGGATTAAATGGTAGTTAAATTTAGAAGGTTAACATTTTCCAAAAAAAAAAACTATATTGGTTTGGTGGGTTGATGGCTTCATTTATTTTGTTGTTGTTTTTAATTGAATTTTCCATTTTAAAATAATTTTTAAATATAGAAAAATTACGAAGATAGTGCAGACTTTTTTTATGCATTTGACCCAGTTTCCTCCATCGATGACATCTTAAATTACCATGGTACATTTGTTAAAACTAAGACCCCAATGTCAGTAAATTATTATTAACTAATTTACAGACTTTATTTGGATTTTCTCAGTTTCTTTTTTTCTTTTTCCAGGATCCTATTCAGGGTACCACATTACATTTAGTTGTCATGTTTCCCTAGTATCATCTAGTCTATAACAGGTTCTCAGTCTTTATTTTTTTCATGATTTGTAAAACATATCCTACTTTGGATTTGTCTGATATTTTTCTCATGTTTAGACTGGAGTTATATGGATTTTTAGAAAGAATACCACAGAGGTGAAATGCTCCTCTTATCACATCATATCAAGGGGTATATGATATCCACATGGTAATATTAACCTTCATTACATGGATAAGGTAGTGTTTGCCAAGTTTCTCCACTGAAAAATGTACTGTTTTTTTCCTTTCTCTACTCTATTTTTTGAAAGTGAGTCATTGAATCTAGCCCACCTTCCCTAGAGGTGAGAGTGAGGGGCTGGGAAGTGGGAGATGGAATTTAACACCACCTCCTAGAAGTGGGAGTATTCAGAATTCTGTAAGACAAATTTGTTATCTCTTTACCCTTGTATACTTATTTATGTAATCATTTATGTCAGGGTAAATTCATACATATTTTATAGTTTGTGCTATACGTCAATTCTGTTATTTATTTTGTTGCTCAAACTGTTTTAGTTTTAGCTATTGGGAGCTCGACTCTTGGTATTGTATATTCTATAGGTTTGGACAAATGTATAACAACACATATCCACCATTATAGTATCATACAGATTAGTTTCACTGCTCTAAAAATCCTCTGTGCTCCTCCTATTCATCCCTCCGTTCTCCCAAACTCCTCACATTCAGTGATCTTTCTACTGTCTCTAAAGTTTTGCCTTTTCTAGAATGTCATGTAGTTGGAATAATATAATATGTAGCCTTTTCAGATTGGCTTCTTTCACTTAGTAGTATGCATTTAAGTTTTCTCCATGTCTTTTTATGGCTTGATAGCTCATTTCTTTTTAGCACTGAGTACTATTCCATTATCTGGATATACAACAGTTTATTTATCCAGTCACCTACTGAAGGACATCTTGGTAGCCTCTAAATTTTGGCAATATCTCAGGCATGTTTTTAAATTTTTCCTAGCCTAGCCATAAAAGCCATTTCTCCAAAAAGGCTTGGTTCTTTTTATGAGAAAATGGTATTTAGAAACCATGATTTAGTCACTGGGTATCTTCCTGCTACTGGGGGATTATTGCTCCCAAGCCCTATCAGCAGACATAGCTATAATACGTTTTTTAAATAAGAGAAACCTAAGTGTTTTCATTACATTCTGCCTATAAATATAATTTATAAGTGGGATGTTCTTTCTGAGAGAAGTAGAAATGTTCTAAATTATAAAACCTACAATTAAGAAATGTTGTATAATGAAATTTTCCATTTCTTGTCAGTTAAAGCCAGAATTGAAGGAAGCCTTAGCCTAATGTATTTGAAATAGTTTTTATTATTGTTTTAATTTATTATTGGTTTTGTTTTGTTTCTTTTGATGTTTTACTACAGGTGATTTTTCCTTATAATGGATTTTTTTTTTTTTACTAAGCCCTAAAGTCAAGCATATGTCAGGATAAAATTGATGATTTCCTCTTGAACTTTGATACTGGAAATATAAATTCATACGCCTTTTTAGAGGAATACCTTTTTACCAAGAATTTCATTTCTAGGAATTTTTCTTAAGGAAATGATCAACTCTGTAAAGATGTAAACAAAAACTTTGAAAACAATTTTATTTATACTACTGAAAAATTATTAGCAACCTAAAAGTCTATTTAAGAAGATTGATTAACCCTCAGTATACCTAGAAAATGGTCATCGTTGTTTACCATCTTCAATAATGGACTTTATTTTTAATAAATATTAAGCCATATTATAAATAATTTGCAGAATTAAAAATGAAGGGATAAAGAAAATGAACTTAATAAAAATTTAAATGTGGCAAACCAAAATTTTAAAAAATGCTTTATTGAGAAATAATTTATTTACCATAAAATTCACCAAAGTAGACAATTCAATGGGTTTTAATGTATTTTCATAGTTTACAAATATCACCATAATCTAATTTAAGACTATATCACCCAAAAAGAAACTTTTTCCCATTAGTAATCAGTTTCCATCATCCTTGCCATTCTAGGCAACAACCAATCAATCTACTTTCTGTCTTCATGGATTTACTCATTCTAGATATTTTATATAAAGGAAATCACACAATATATCATATTTATGGCTGGTTTATTTCACTTTGCATAATATTTTTAGTGTCTGTCCATGTCGTAGCATGATTCAATACTTCATTCTTTTTTATTGCCAAATAGCATTCCATTATATAAGTATACCACATTTGTTTATTCATTCAGCCGGTAGTGGACATTTGGGTTGTTTCTGTTAATTGGCTATTGTAAGTAATGTAACTGTGAACATTTAAGTACAAGTATTTGTGTGAACATTTTTTCATTTCTCTTGCTTAGGTACTTAGGAGTGAAACTGGTGGTTTACATGGTAACTTTAACCGTGAGGAACTGCTAGGCTGTTTTCCGCAGTGGCTGCACTATTTTACAATCCTACCAACAATGTATAAAGGTTCCAATTTCTCCACACCCTTGCCAACAGTTACTGTTTTGTATCTTTTTTATTGTGCCATTTTAATGCGTATAAAGTGGCACTTCATTATGGTTTTGATTAACATTTCCCTAATTACTAATGACATTGAGCATCTTTTCATGTGCCTCCATTCATGAGCATCATTCTTTGGCCACTTGAATATATTCTTTGAAGAAATATCTATTTATATTCTTGGTTCATTTTTTTAGTTGGGTTATTTGTCTTTTTATTATTTTATTGTAAAAGTTCCTTACATATTCTGGATACAAGTCCTTTATCAGATATATGATTTGCAAATATTTTTTTCCCATTAAGTGGATTCTTTTCATTTTCTTGATGATGGTGGCAACCCCAGATTTTTATTCTCTCAAATAGACACAGCCTTTTGAATGTACCTAACTGTTTATTAGCTGCCATGCATGAACTTGGAATATATCTATACTTTAAATATAGATTCCGAGTTTTAAATACATCTTTAATAGGTTCTAGCTTATTATTTCTAGTTCTTTATTATTACATAATGAAGTCTTTACTGTGAAATGACTAATTGAATGAAAATACCATATTTCCTTTTTGCTCTTAGAAACATATTATTTTACTTATCAGTTGAGTTTGAGAAAATTCATTTAGGATATTGTTATCTGAGGCTCATAGTCTGAGATTTCACTTATATAACCAATGTTACCTTCATCATTAGAGATTAGATTGTTACTGCCTCTTTGCATTCATTACCTCATTTGTCTAATATTTATGAAGCATCTTTATTTTTTTTATCATTATAAGTAAAAAATAAAAGTTCTTAATTCTCAACTGTGTTCTGTGAAAACTACAAAAAGACTACAATAATGATGTCTCAGGCTTTTCTCATACTTTCTTGAAAGATGACACAATAGTTTGTGTACTGCAGTAAGAAAGCTGAAGATGACACAATGGTGATGATTTATCTCACTATACATCTTCCTCTTATCCACTGTTTATCTTAGGCATCTATCATTCTTCTGTTTTCATAATATTTTACTCTTTTATAACCTAATTAAGAGTAATGAGTAATGATAAAAAATTTTTCTAGGATGATGAAATAGCAAAATGTTTCAGTATACAGGAAAAAATAAAATCACTTAAATCCAATATGTAGCTTAGATTCATGAAAGAATTCAATGGGTTTTATTCTGTTAGGAAAAATAGAGTTTTTTGTCTTTTGGATGACCTCTATAGTCTTTTGAATTTGTTCTCTAAAAAGATAAGTCCTGTGAATGCAACCTTATTTGAAGAAAATGTTTTTGCGGATGGAATCAATTTAAAATATTGGATTGGGGTGGGCCAACGACTAGTATCTTTATAAGAGAAAGGAGAGGGAGATTTGGACACAACAGAGGAGATACACACAGAGGAAGAAGGCCATATGAAGACTGAGATAGAGACTGAAGTAATGCCAAGCAATGCTAAGGAATGCTGTGAACTACCAGAAACTAGGAAAAGACAAGGAAGGATTCTTCCCTGGAACCTACAGAGGGAACGTGCCTCTGCCAACAGCTCGATTTCAGACTTCTAGTCTCCACATTTGTAAGAGAATAAATTTCTCTTGTTTTTAAGCTACCCAGTTTGTGCTAATTTGTTATGGCCACCTGAGGGAACTAATACAATCCCAAAGAAAGTATAAAAGTCATGAAATACTAATATTTAGAAACTATTTAAACTGCTCAACAAAGGAACTCAAACATTAAAACTGGGCATAATGGACCTTGGCAATAAACTGAGGGTTAATCGTAATTCGACCAAACCATGGTACAGCCATTAAAACTGACAATAAAGCTTTACAACATGTTTAAAGAAAAAAAGTCATTATGAAACAAGAAGTAGGGCGTAATTTCAGTTTGTTACAGTGTGTGTGCGTGTGTGTGTAGGAAAAAGCCTGGAAAAATATACACCAGTATTCAACTTGTAAGCAATGGCTGGTTATCTCTACTAATTTTTATTTTCTTTCTTAAACTTGTCTTTTTTCAGATTTGTAAAACTAATGTTGATTATTTTTATAATGAGAAAAATTAGCTGTTTCCATTTTGGGGGGAAAATCATTTTGGGCTTTGAGTTGATTTCATTCCAATTTGTTTAATTGGTGCTTTGTGATTGGTGTGAGCAATCCTAAACTCATTCCGTTGGGTTATCTCATCAGTTCAGATGCCGTGCTCAGAAGCCGTGGAAGTTATATGCAGGATGCCTTCATCCTGTTAAACGACGGTGGTAAGAATGTCAGCAAGTGACCCTGAGTTAGACTGAAGTACCCTTTGTAACTGAGTGTGAAAGTGTCTTCCCATTCCGTATGACTTTCTCATTCTTCTTCCACTTGATACTTAGATACTTATCTGAACTTTATTAATTTATACTCATTTAATTTTCAAGGTCATTTTGATTGTGGCTATTTTATTCATGCTGTGCATTTTCATGCACTTCTGTGTTTTTAATGCTCCTCCCTGTAGCATTAGACTCCTTTTTTCATAGCTTATTCCTCAAGGCTCAGCTAAAATAGTACTTCTTTCTTGACTTCCCTGTTTTTCTGTCAATAGAAATTATATTTATCTTCCTATTCTCTTATAGTGCTCACCTATTTCATATCATAAAGGAAAAAAGTTCCTTTTGTATTTAATGGTTAAGCAGTTTGTAGTTCTTTTCATGTATGTCTGTCTCATCAGTTACAAATATTCTAAATACTGTATCAACTAAAAATCATAGATATTCAATATATATCTTTAAATTGTATTTGTAAAGCACAGATTTTCATTCTTTTAAAAATTTGCTCTACCGTTTCTACTATAAAGTTGAGCCCACAAACAGGAGTTAAGTATATGTTAACCACTCCTTTTACTTTATTTCATGGAAATGCTATCACCATGTAACTTTAATTACCTCATTGATCTTTAATTACCTCATTGTTTCCTGAATGTGTGTGAATAATGATGGTTCTTTAGGCTGTTCTTTTAAAGGTGGGACCTTAAAACAGATGTTTTTTTCTATTAGCTTATTATTTATGTTAAACTTTAACTCTATTTAGATAGAAATGTAAATTAACACACTGCTGGTGTAAGTGACTCAGGAATTTCATTATCATTTGACCAATTTCATTATGTGACATAGCCAGAAAATGAGCATTTCAAGCAAACTGAACAAGTGCAGAGGTTTTTAGTAGGAATATTTAGCTTGCTTGCTTGGGTACAGTACAGAGAATATGAATATTTGGGTTAACCAAATGTCGGGTATTGCCAAGTTAATTTGATGGAAGTAGTTATACCGAAAGTTATAATGATAGATCAAGGAATCTGTTCTTCGGTAAGGAGAAAAGTGAAGAAATAGGAGTAGAGGGTAATGATGAAAAAAGTAGTGGTGTTAAAGAATTGGAGGTCTTAATGAAGACTTGTTGATGTGGAAGTACTAGAGTACAAACCTGGACAAATACGAGCTGATGGTCAAGCTGCTGTGAAATTCATATCTCTTAACAGCTCCCACCTGTAAACTAAAGTGCCTATTGTCTTCTCCAGTTGGCTGTTGTATAACCATCTCAACATGTTCAAAACTAATTCATCATCTTATTCCCAAAATCTGTTTGTTTTTCCTTCTGAATTTTCTACCTCAGGAATTCACTATCATCCTTTTGTCAAAGCAGCTATATGGTTATCATTCCAAAATTTTTTTCCACGTCTTTTGCATTCTGTCAGTCATTTGTTTCTACTTCCCTTTGCTTCAGCTAAACTCAGCTTAAAAATGATCTCACCCAGAATCCCCACCACATCTTTCTTGTTAAATGCCCTTTTTCTGTATGTCCAGGTTGCTTTATTCTTATCTATTTTGCACCTCTGGAATAATTGATTTTTTTCCTTATAGATTAAACTCTGAGCATTTGAATTTAGAGATTGTGTTTTATTTAATTTTGTTAACTCTTAATTTAAAACAGAATACTTAAGTACCTGTTGGAAAAGGGTTTCTATCAATCCTATTTATTAAAAAAATGAAAATTATCTGTTTATTTGCTTATCTTCCCATTAGCCTGTAAATTCCTCAAACCGTATCTTGTTCCTTTTTATCTTCTTAGTTTCAATTACTACCACTTACCTGATCCAGGACTCAAAAATCAATCTCAATTTGATTGAATATTTGTTGAGAGCCGACTGTATACCAATCACTAGCTTAGGCGCTGGGATACAGAGATGAACAAGACAGATAAGATCCCAACCTCCATGATTCTGTACAGTCTAATGAGCAAGATAGGCATTAAATAAGAAATTAGAAACATGGAGCTTTCTAAAAAAGGCTGTCCCAAGGGCAAGAAGAGCATATGGCAGGGGAATTTCACTTTGTCTAGGTTGAATTGAATTTAGAGGTAACCTTATCAGTAGAATGATTACATGTGAGTGCATTTTAAAATATCATTTATATTTAATGACCAGTAGCTGTTGCATTTGGTTTGGATTCTATTACTTTCTATTCTTGGCACAACAGAAACCCAGTTAATACTTTTTCTCCCCATTATTATAGAGCATTTTATGATGTATAATCTTTTAGTTACCCCCAGTACATGTTAGCTATATTTGGCCATGAAAAGTCTTTTGGTGCTTTTATTTCACGTTTGGTACATTATCCTTGAATGAATTATATTTAGCCAAATCATCAAAAGCTAGAAAACTACCTAGTTTCTCTGTCCTTTCCTTTATCCACTTCCAAATACTTGGAATCTTTTATTTTACTTTGTATGAAATGCATGTTTGTTTGTATCCTGTCTGACTTTAGGACAGTAGCCAGGATAAGAGGGACCTGGACATCATGGCCTAAAGAACTGGGTGAAGAAACTGAATATGTTTAGCATAGGGAAGACAAAGGGGAGACGTGATTTGATAGTTGTTCATATCTATTTAGTAGGCTTCTGTAAGAGCCCTGTGTACAGATGAGTAAATGAGTTTTTAAGAATGACTTTATTGAGATATAACTCATATACTGTAAAATTCATCTTTTAAAAATGTATAATACAGTAGTTTTTACTATTTTCACAAAGTTGTGCAACCATCACCACTATCTAACTTCTTCAAAAAGAAATCTCTTCCCATTAGCAGTCACTTCCCATTCCCCTTTCCCCTTACTTCCTTAGCCCCTGGCAAACTACTGAAATCAAACAATGGGAGTGGGGCCCAGCAATCTGTGTCACCTACCAGGTGATGATGATGCTGAGGACCACTGCTTTAAAGACTCTCTCTATTCACTGGTTGATGGGAACATCTGGCTTCCAGGCATTCTGGCAGGACCCAGGAGGGGATTGACAGTTTCCTATGAAAATTCAATGTATCTCTATTCCCCCTGTCCCCAGTCTTACCACAGTTCTATGTGCAGGTCGCCTCCTTTCTGCAGTATTCCAAATAATGGCTTCCATGCTTTGACACACTGGTCATCATTCACCATTTGTTTTCTGTCCTCTAAAGATTTGTTGAGATCTCTTGTCCACTGAAGGCCTTTTTTCTGTTTCTTCCTTTTATTATTTTATTATTATTTTAAGATTGTCTCAGGAAGGAGACAATATAAATATTTATGTTTAATTCACTATTTGAACTTCATTTTTACTAGCTTGAGTGATATTTGCTTCTTTTTAAATTGCTAGTTAGATTATACATTATTTGCACGATGATTTAGTGTCTCTGATGTAATGAGTAATGTCTCTGATTAACTGCAGTATCTGCATACCACCTTGGAAGTCTAAACATTGGGTTCTCTACCCATTTCTAGTGTCGCATTCCTTTGTTAGGGAGATTACTATCCTGCTTTTTGTCCACTTCAAGTGTATGGGAGAATATCACACGCTTCTGTTATCTTGCTCTCTGAGGTCTGGCTAAGCAGACAAAATATCTGAAGGATTGAATGTCTTTGAAATAAGTAAGTTTGATGTAAGCTAAAAAAAATTCCTAGTCAAGTCTTTGAGTAATGATACAAATAGAACTCATGAAATGCAGTGCCTGGTGGCATTGTCTAAAAGCAAATGCAGGTTGCTATAGTGAGACATCCAATTAATCTTTAGTAATTTGACCAATATGGATGGTAATTAGAGCTATGAAAAGCAAAACTTGTTGATTGTTGTTACTTTTAATTACTATATAACCTTGTCCAAATTCTGTTTTGCTCTCGTGGCTTTAATTACATTTTTAGGAGAAGGGGGAAAAATGTTACACGTTTGCAGAATTTTTGTTGGGTTGGGGACAAAGAATTTATGTCATTTTGAGTGTTGTTTTCCCCCTAGCTTGTTTTCTTCTCCCTAAAAATAACTACGAGTACTCATTTATTTAGCAGTAATTTTAGTATTCAACCAAATGGTCTGTAACTATGTTAGACATCAAGGAGGATGTTAAAAATATGGAAGCCTCATTGATTGACCTAAAGAGGGTCACGAGTGCTGTTACAGAGTTAAGCAGCTACTAAGATAATGTTTCCCCTCCCAAAAAGTACTAAACTTGTCCAAGTGAATGGTTATGTTAATTGAAGGAAGGAAATATAGTCAGAGAGACTTAAGTTGGAATTCTGTCTTCTCTCTATATTGATTTCATAAGTTTAATATCTGAGCCTCCACTTCCTAACTGTAAAAGTAAATTACAATGGCCACCCTGCAGAGCTGTTGTGAGATACTTTGCAAAAGGCCAGTGTTTATCACAGATTGACACCAAGTGCTATGATGATAGTAATGATGACAACAGGAACCTGAAGAACTCAAGGTGATTATAAAGAAGTAGCTAAAGAAAGAAGCCATGGTGGTGTGCACAGGAAAGGATGATTAGCTGACAGCTAGTAACAAAATTGTGTTACAGCAGCAATAGAACTGCACTTTACACAAAGCACAGGATTAGGAGTCTGCCAGGATTCAGGACTCACAAGACAGATGAGAAGAAGAAGGTTAAACTAGACCAGAGCCTAGAACAGAGGAAGGGATTGGGACACGGAAATAAGAACTTGAAAACTAAATCAGAAACAAATTGTAAAAGCGGATTAGCGCATAATCTGCCTACGACTGGTAGTTAATTATGTTGACACAGGCGTTACTGTGTTCTTGATTCTTTTGTTCTTCTGTGGTTCCAAGAGCCTGACATTTCACCCTTTATACTTTGGTTGGGGCAAGATTATAATTTACGTAATTAAGTAACAGGATAAACCAACATATGAATAAGCTCTTTTTGTTACTATTGTTGCTTCTCAATCAACTTTATTGAGTATACTTTACATACAATAAAAATGCATCCATTTTAAATGTACAGTTCAGTAAATTTTGACAATTTTATAAACCTTTGTAACCTCAACTGTGATTAAAAAAAAAAAAAAGTAGACTATTTGATTTACCCCTCAAAATCCCCTCATTTCCCTTTGCAATCAGTCTCCCTCCCCAGCTTCAGGACCTAGGCCTTGCTTTCTGTCATTATATATTAGATTTTTTTTTTTCTAGAATTCCATATAAGCGATATCTATATACTATTTAATTTATATTTAAATACCATTTATATAAATGGTATCATGCAATATTTACTCTTCTGTGTCTTTATTCACTCAATATAATGTTTTTGAGATTTACCCAGTAGTTGGTTCCTTTTTATTGCTAAATATTATTCCATTGCATGGATATACAATTTGTTAATTCACTCATCTTTTGATAGACATTTTGGTTGTTTCCAGTTTGGGGCTATTATGAATGAAGCTTAATGAAAATTCATGCAAAAGTCTTTGTGTGCACGTATGTTTTCATTTTCCTTGAGTAAATGCCTAAGAATTGCTGGATTGTATGGTAAATGTATGATTAACTTTCTAGGAAACTGCCAGTTTTCTGAAGTACTTGTCCTATTTTCTATGCCTACCAGCAGTGGATGAGAGTTTTATTTGTTCCACACCTTTCACAAAAATTGGTGTTGTCAAGTATTTTTTTTTTAGTTATTGTAATAAGTATATGATCACTCATTATAGTTTTAATTGCATTTCTGTGATGACTGATTTGTTGAACTTCTTTTTTCATGTGCTTATTGGCCATTCATATGCTTTTATTAAGTTTTGGGTTGTTTGTCTTATTATTATTGAGTTATAAAAGTTCTTTATATGTTCTGGATACTAGCCCTTTATCAGATATATATACTATAGATATTTTCTCCCAGTCTGCCTTTCTTTTCCATCTTTTTAATGGTACTTTTTGAAGACTAGAGTGTTTTGTTATTGTATAGTTTATCTGTTTTTTCTTATGTGATTCATAATTTTTAAAACCTATTCAAAAGGTTACAAAAATTTACTCCTAATTTTTTCTTTAGGAACTTTATAATCATGGCTTGTACATTTAGGTCTATTAGCTCCTCTACTAGTCTGTAAGCTCCTTAAAGGTAAAAGCCATGCCTGATTTACATCTGTATTTTCCATAGTGGTTAGTAGTCTAATATTTATTGAATGAAGAAATAAATGAATATGACTTCATGGTAGATAATAATGATTGCAAGATAAGGACAGATAGTTAGGCTGTAGGCTGCAGTCTTTCTTCTTGGCTGCAATGAACTATGGACTTGAATTATTTCTGTGCTTTTGACTTATTTCATCAATCTATTGGGGGGGAATCTCCATCAGAAAATGCATTCACAAACTTAGAATAATATTATATTGGATCTGTTGAGATACTTTAAGTACCCTTATTATAGGAAAATAAAATTTTATTTAACATTCTATGTTGTTGGTATGAATTCCTCTTTGTAGGAATTCAGAAAATTTAGTGTCTTTTTTTAAAAAAATCAAAAATTTAAAAATGTATCTATAAACTATGTGCATGAATTATAGAAACCACTGAAACACTGCTATGTATTTTACTTTACTAAATTAGATTTGTTTTCTACAAAATAGAAGGAACTTCCATCTTTGCTCCTCTAGAAGAAATTGCTAATAAAGAAACTCAGCTATGGTTTTTGTTTCCTTCTTACCAGTAGAAATTGGTAACAATTAAGCTTAGTCACATATATTGGTTGATAGTCACATTATTTTTATTTCTCTTAATATCAACGCCTACTCTATCTCCCATCATATACCCCTATACTGAAAAAATAAAACCCATGTTTTCCCACTGAAAACAGGTGCATAGGACAGAGAAATAGACATGTGCAACATAAATCTCTACAATTTGAAGAATATGCAAAACTTGAACCAGCCTTATTTCACGTTTAAGAGGCAGATTTAGTGTGTAAATTATGGTAGAGTTTGGGAGATAAAGATAAAAACCTAAAGGATTTTGTTTCTGCAACATCATTTAGTGACATTTAATCAGTTTCTTCAACTGGGTAGTTATTCTGTGCTTTCCTCCTGATTCTACTTTAAGACAGTATAGTGCGAGGTTCAATGAGAACACTTGAACTTTAGGCAGACAGTACTTTAGAGACTATTGTACAAAAAATTATCTCAGACTTTTTCATGTATGCTTCATATAGTCAAAATATGTATTTGAGTTGTTAATACTAGTATTTCATACATGGCTATTGAGGGTTCATTGTGACTTGGGAATTTGAGGATAACTGCTCAGTTGGTTCAATCTAAAGTGTCTCTACCTTTTGTATAGGTCATACTATGATCCATATCATTAAGAATGTTTGTAGTATCTATAAAGCACTCACTATTTCCTTTCATAAGTGAAGGCAAATCAGAAGATGGAAGTACTATCCATTTTCATTGTGTATCTGCTTTAAATATTCCTTCTCAGGAAGCCAGGATCATTTGAAAATAGTTGGTTCATCCTCATCTTTAGAACATGATGAATAAGATGACTACTAGTTTGCCCAGGGATGAGTTAAGAGCTTAGAAAAGCCTGATTCTGAGAGTTATGCATGTATGTTATTGGGACATTAACAAAAG
This sequence comes from Pteropus vampyrus, assembly GCF_000151845.1. Taxonomy (NCBI): domain Eukaryota; kingdom Metazoa; phylum Chordata; class Mammalia; order Chiroptera; family Pteropodidae; genus Pteropus; species Pteropus vampyrus. Next base: position 1,737,272 of record NW_011888922.1, read on the forward strand.
CTGAAAACATGGTTTACTGAAAAATTCTTAGGTTGTGCGTCATTGCCTTTCAGAAAGAACTATTTTATTATAAGAGAGGAGCTATGCCTGCAAACATGAAAAAGTAGGGCATCAGTTTTATAAAGCAAGAAATATGAGAGAGGAAAGGAGAGCCAGAGAGGTCTGGAATGGTGGAGAAATAGCTGTGAGAAAAATAGAATTTGTATGACTAGACACTGAAACAAATTCAGAAACTATTCCCAAGAAATGTGTCCTCCATTGATATCTTTTCCTCATGTCTCATTGTCTGAACACACATTTTTTTAAGTTGATTATCTTCTGCATTTATTGAGATTTCACCAATCTACTTTGGTGCTGTACATTAGAACTTACTTCAGTGATGGCAGTGTTCTGTATCCATGCTGTCCAATATGGTAGCCACTAGCTACAAGTGGCTGTTGAGCACTTGGAATGTGGCTAGTGTGATGAGGAACTGAATTTTTATTAATTTTATTTAGTTTTAATTAGTATACATTTAAATAGCCACATGTGGTTAGTGGCCACCATTCTGAACAGTGCAGATTTTGTTGGCCTATGCCCAGATTGTAAAGCACTGAAGTCACCAATGTAAATTCTATTCAGATGTTTCTGTTGCCCTTAGTGTAGTAATAGTGCTGGGCAAAGGCAAATGCTCAGTATGCATTAATATTGGTTGAATTAAATTGGATGGATAGTAAGAGAAAGGGGAAAGATAAGAAGCTTGAAAAAGTGAGTGGTGTCCTGCTAGGTTTTGTGCAGTACCCGCCCTTTAGTTTTAGTATAACTTCATCATTTTGCTTTTTTATTGTGTTCTATTAGCTTGCCCATTCTGACTCTTTTTTGGCACCTAAATATTGCATAGACACAATATTAAACATTTTAAATAAATGTATAGGTGAAGTATAAAGAATAACACCTGGGTCCTCCAAAAGTATTTTATTTCTTTCATCTCCTTTTCTAATTACATCCCCTTCTCTACCCATGAGAACTAGCCACTAACCTCAACTTTGTGTTTATCATCCCTTTTCTTCAGAGTTCATCACATATGTGCATATTTATAAACAATACATTGTTTCATTTGACAAGTTTTTAAATTTTATATAAATAGAATCATCTGTATGTATTCTTCTGTGACTTTATTCACTTAATATTAAATTTCTAAATTATATCCATATTGTATAATCTTTTCACTATTGTAGGATATTCCTTTGTGTGAATATGTCACAAATTATCTCTTTTATTACTGATAGATATTTTTCCCTAATATTTTGCTAGTGTATACAGTGCAGCTGTCAAATCCCTATATATATCACTTGGTACACATGTGACTTAATACTGGGTTCAAACAGACATTTTTGTATTCTATGTGTGCATATGTGCCTGTCTGTCTGTCTGTCCCCTTCTACTCCTCCGTCTTTCCCCTCTCCCCCTCCTCCCCTTCTTCCCTTCCTCTTCCTCCTCTTCTAGAATTCAGGGAAAGTAAATGAAGAGAAATAGAGATTTTTCTACATTATTTCTATAGGCTAAATACTCCTTTAAAAGTATTTGCCTCTGTTTGTTTCTAGTCTGCCATAGTCCCTGTGTGCTTTGGTGTTCATAGACCAAGCTATGATTTGGAGTCTGTCAAGAGTATTAGGAATGTTTTATTTCATTTATAGTCTGTACCTCTTTATTTCATTTATAGTCTGTACCTCTTTTTAATGAATTAACGCCATTTATATCAATTATTTGTACCTCTTTCTTTCAATCATAATTGTAATTGTGACAGTCTAGATCAGTGGTTCTCAACTCTGGCTATAAATGTCTGAATAGCTTTTTAAAAAATAAAGATGTATCATATTTTAGTTCAAACCCCCAGAAAAACAGATTTAATTGGTCTAGGGATGGGACTGCGCATCAAGATTGTTTTTTGAAGTACTGCAGGTTATTCTCCAATGCAGCCAAGATGGAGACCACCCTAAGTCAGTTGTTCTCAAAGTGTTGTCCTTGCACCACCGGCAGCAGCATCACTGGGGAACTTATAGAAATATGAACTCCCAAACCTACCCTAAGATTTACTGAAGCAGAAACTCTGAGAGTGAGGTCCAGAAAGCTGGGTTTTAACAAACTTAGATGATTCTAATATATGCCAGTTTTAGAACCATTGCTCTAGATCATCTAAGTATTTATAATAAAGCCTCCTTTTTCTCAAATTCAACCTTTCAGGATCCACAATGTTCCACAATGGCTTTGAACCTGAAAGTAGGTAAAAGAACATGGGTAGGGGTGGAGGGTGGAGAAGCATGCAACAAAAGAAGTCTTTGTTGATAAATCCCTGAGCCTGAGCAAGCAAAAGTGGCTATAGCAAAAAGAGCTATAAAGTACATTGGATGTGTTATCATTTTTTATAACCTAAAGTAAAATGAAAATGTTTCCCAATGGACCATCGATACTTGAAAATGACTGTCCCCTTTCTACTAAGAGGGGATGTAGATAGAGAAAAGCATAAGACAGAAAGGAGTAGATGTAAGTGATAGAAAGTGGGAATTGCTGAGATAGCAAGTGAAGGAAGAAAGGTGAATCAGGAACAGCCTCCAAGAATGGAATGACGATATTGAATAGAGGGGCATTAAGGGTATAAAACTTCTCTTTGGAACATGTGATAGTGTTTTGTGGGGTTATGGGACCATTGATCATCTGTGATGTACTTCGTTAGTTTTGAAGCGTGCCCACATGCAGCATACAGAAAGTGGGCCATGGAGTCAAAGTGTTTTGGTTAAAGCCAGCTTTGCTATGCTACTTTGGAATAGTTGCTTAACTTGTCTAAGCCTCAGTTTCTTCAGTTGTAAAGTGAGGTGGAATCACCTGCCTCATAAGGTAGCAAGGATGAAATAAATCACGTGTAAAGTGCCTGGTGGACAATTAGTTTCAATAAATTTGTAAAACTTATTGTGATAAAATACATATACCATGAAATTTACTATTAGTGACATTATGCAACAAATACCACTCTCTAGTTCCAGAACATTTTTATGACCCCCAGAAGGAAACCCCGTACACATGAAGCAGTCATTCTCCATTCCTCCTTTTCCATAGCCTGTGGCAATCACTCTTCTGCTTTTTGTCTCTACAGAATTACCTGCTCTGGATATTTCATAGAAATGAAATCATACAATATGTGGCCTTTTGTGTCTGCCTTCCTTCATTTAGCATAATGTTTTCAAGGTTCATCGATACTGTAGAATATATTAGTACTTCATTCTTCTTTATGGCTGAGTAATATTCCATTGAATAGATATACCACATTTTGTTTACCTCTTAATCTATTGATGAATATTTGGGTTGTTTCTACTTTTTAACTATTATGAATAATGCTGCTATGAACATCTATATACGAGTTTTATTTGAACACCTGTTTTTATTCTTTGGGGTATATACTCAGGAGCAGAATTGCTGGGTCATGTAATAACTCTATATTTAACTTTTTGAGGCATCACCAAACTTTTCCACAGCAGTTGCACAATTTTACAGTCCCACCAGTAGCATATGAGGAGTCTCTTCACCAATACACGTTATTGTCCATTTTTTAGTTATAGCTATCAAGAAACTTTTTAAAAAGTATATTGATTAGGGATCTAAACTTAAACGGTAGTGGTTCTTTTTTTTTTTTTTTTTTTTTTTTTTCTATATTTTAACCCCGTGGTAACTTTTCTGACACCTCTTGCTTAAAACCCAAAGGGTCAGAAAGATCGTGAGGCCCTGCTTTCACAGTCTGTATTCTTACTGAAAATCAAGATCAAGCAAGCTTTTGCCCTCTGCTCCACTGGAAGATTCTCTCCTCCCTGAGCTCTCCTTAGAAAAGGTAGTGGTTCTTTTCTTTTTTTTTTAATTTATTATTATTTATGCCTGCAGCACCTGGTCTTCCTAGATGGTCTCCCATCCAAGGACTAACCAGGCCCGACCCTGCTTAGCTTCCGAGGTCAGACATCGGGCTTGTTCAGGGTGGCATGGCCATAGACCATGGGCTGTGGCTCCACTGGGGCACAAACCCAGCACCTTCTGCGTGTAAAGCAGACGTGCTAACCGCCACACTATGGAACCACGTCCAAGATAGTGATTCTTAATCACATGATAGTTACTTGTGAAACTTTTAAATATACTCATGGCCAGGACCCTCCCTAGGTTTTCTCAATATAAGTCTTTAAATGTAAAGCTAGGAATTAATATTCCTCATTAAGAACCATTACCTAAGTTAATGTTTCTCAAAGTTTGGTCTGGGGATCCCTGGGGCCCTCCAGGACCCTTTCAAGGGGAGTCCCTCGAAATTAAAACTATTTTTGTAATAATACTAAGACAGTATTTGCTTTGTTCATTTTCATTCTCTCATGAATGTACAGTAAAGTTTTCCAAAGTCTTCATGACATGTGATAGCACAACAGATTCAATGCATAAGCAGAGATGAGAATCCAGCTGTCTTCTATTAAGCCAGATATGAAAGAGATTTACAAAAATGTAAAACAGTGCCGTTCCTCTTATGAGTTTTTATTTTTAAAGTGTTCTCTATGACATGTGATGGGTTTATCATTGTTTTTAAATGAATTAATAAGCATTTTTTTAATTTCTGTTTTAATGGTAAATGTTAGTAGAAATAATCTATGTAAACAGATTCTTTGAGATCTGCAGTTGAAAGTATAAAAAGGTCTTAAGACCAACCAAATGAGAACTGTACACTTTGGAAAGGAAGGAAACAAAAATAACTATTACCTATTTGTTGAATATTCACCATATAATTAATATTAGGTTAAGCTTTTTACATATTTTGTTTCACTTCATCTTTCCAATAACCTCAGAACATTTGTGTACTTAACCTCATTTTTACAGGGGGAAATTTAGTCTCAAAGAAGTTAACTTGGCTAGTTCATAGGTTGAAGAGCCAGGATTTAAACTTAAGTCTTTAGAATACATGCTCTAAATCACTACCATAACCTTAAAAATGTAATGCCATAATGACTCATCTACCTCTATATTATCAGGCCTCAGAAGAGGTAACCTTTGAAATCTTTGTAGACTTAAGTGACATGTAAATACCATGTGGTGCACTTTCCTAAATTAAAGTATTCCCATATTCTCTTTAGTGGTCCTCAGTACAAGGACTACTAAATATGAGAAATAATCTAGGCATGAATAGTTGCAGTTGACACAACGTATACCTTTTTTGGAAAGGTGATTTTCATGTCTTACTGAAACACGAGGATAAATATTCAGTTAGGAAAAACAATCAGCAAATTGTGACCCTCTAGAAAAATGTTATTTTCCTAATCTCATATCTAGTCAGTCCTCTGAAGAGCCTGTCACTGCAGGAATGACGAAGTGGCAATTACTGTTTTAACTTGTTGGTATCCACCATGGAAAAGCCAATGAATCAGCTGCTGCTCTGTTTATATAGAATAAAACTTAGGGTAATTTTTTTCATGTGGCAATATTTTAGTTTCTAAAAAATAAAATTTTTGCTAATTAGGTTTGCCTGATGTAGTCCTTTTCAAGATTTAATTGTTGCCTACAGATTAAAAATTAATGCGTGGGCAGTCACTTTTCAAGAAACTGATTCTCTTCTAGTATCTTCTGTGAACAATTTTTTCAGAGAATAGCAGAATTTTTTGCTTAATAATTGATATTTCATTTACCATCTTCCTCATTTTACTCCTCTGTCCCCGCCCCCATCCCAATGCTGTTTTAAAGATTCAATTTGGGGATCAGCATATTTTATAGAAAATGAGTTAATTTACTTATTTGACAAACATTAATAGTCTAGTGTGTGTCAGGCACTGGGTTAGGACTGAGGATACTATAATGAATCAAAAAATAGATAAGGTTGCTCCTGAAATTTATAGTCTAATGAAAGATATGGACATTAAACAATCACATCCATAGAAGTCTGCACAGGAGATATAAATATGTGAATTGTGTGCCAATAGCTAGTTAATCGATATCGTCGGCTGAGGTGAGATGATTTGGGCAGAGTGTATTCAGTGAGAAAAGAAGAGGATCTAGGACTACGTTTTGAGAAATGCTAGTGGTTAATGAACAGCTAGCGTAGAATAAGAAGGAGGCAGAGATAGAGGTCTGATAAAAAGGAGGAAAACTAATGGAATACAGTGTTAAACATTTCAAGGGGAGAGAATGTTTTAAGAAGTATCAAAGTCCAGACTCTTCTTATCATGGCTTGTAAAGAAGGCTCTATGTGTTCTGATCCCTTCCTACCTCTGTGACCTGATCAGTTACCGTCTTGCTGCTGGCCCACTTATTATTCTTTAAACATGTCCGCTCTTTCCTACCTTAGGACCTGTGTGTTTGTGTTCCCTTTGCTTCCCCCAGTTCAGATGTCCTCTCAGAGAAGAGTGCAGACCCTCCATGCCCTTTAGCGGGATTGTTGTCAGAGTCTATCAAACTTTGAATTTCATTATACAATTAAGATTAAATTATGCTTGGGCCTCAGATTCAGTTCTGAATCAAATATTTAGGACATGTTAAAGAAAGTTAATTTTGCAGAAGTCTTTAGCAATAGTGGTAAAGAAGAATTTTTAGATTTTAGAGTGCATCCTCCCTAAGGATTCTTAGAATGTATTGATGAAATGGTGAGAGCTACATCTCTTTTATATCCTTCCACCGAGTGTATTGCACAATAGAGGAATAGGGGAAAGCTGAAAAGGAGGTGTCTGGTCTTTTCTGTTAGCATCTGCAAATAATGAACAGCAAATAAGTCACAGTATTGATAATCCAATGCATACAAAGCAGTAGTAAAGTAGATTATTATTTTCTGAAAGATGAGAATACTGCTTGACAAAGACTGTTTTAAAAGCCAGTTTAAAGATGTGAGTTCATTTCAGTTCAGTAAACATTTATTGACAGATAGGAGGTTGAGAATTGGGGGGACTTTGGGGAAGTTGCTAAATAAGTTCTTCCCCAGCTAAAGAAAAGTGATTCCTCTATTCTTTCAAAATATAAAGATCAGCTCTTAAATTTCAAGACCAGAAAGAATAAATGGCCAGGCAATCAGTGACCATTTTATACTATTGCACTTGCCAATTGAAGGCTTCTTAAAACTCCTCTCAAGGGAGAAAATGACCTTTGAAGAACCTTTTTTTGGTAACTTTACTTTTTGTTTTTAAAAAGCCATTTTTGTAGCTATCTTGGCTGATGTGTATTGAATGTACTTTTGTTATCTTAAACATCAACTCCAAGCTCATGGACTTTCCTTATATAGCTTTCCTCTCTCGATAATTTGGCACAAGAATACTTTTTAGTGCTATGTGTTTTCTTTTTCTGCTGGTCTCTTCTCACAGCAGTAACTGGCCTTTCACCGGTTTTGTATTTTATTTTAGAAATGGCCTTGTTCTCAGATCTTATTTTAAATGTTAGTTGGCCCAAGCCTTACTGCAAATGGCTTTCATGTATGTAGAAGACAGGGAAAAATAAAAAAATCAGCATGAATTAAGATAAGAGTGATTTCACATATACTTAGAAACAAAATCATTGCAAAGATACTAGAAATTAATGCCAAGCTGCCCCAATCTTTTACTCATGGAAGAATTTGAAGACCAGAAAAGCTAAATGACTTGCTAAAATTTACAAAATATTGGTGAAAATTTATCATTCTCATAATTTACATGAAGGCAACATATCCCAGAGAGCTATAATGTTAATACATAAAACAAATAAGCTATTCATAAGGAATGGAAATATACCAAACTACTTACCCTAGTTATCTTTGAGAAGGAGGAGGCGGGGCTGAATTACAAATTTTTCTTTCTAATTTTCTGAGTTTGCCAATGTTCAGTTATGAGCATCATTATTTTAATATAATTAGGGCTATGAACATTACAATTAGATTTGGATTTGAATCTGGCCTCTACTATTTATTAGGCTATGCTTCTGTGACTTTTGGGAAAGCTTCTAAACCTCTCTGAACTTGAGTTTCTTAATCTGAAAAATAGAAGTAACAATACTTTATTGAGTTAACTATAAAAGAGTTAACTATAAGGTTCTTACATCTGATGCCTGGTCCACAAGTAGCACTTACTAATGACAGACACTATCAATGCTACTGCTACTACTATCACTAATTTTATAATAGAACACAGGGCACTGACATAGGTGATCATTATTGAATGATTTAAACATTCATCTGCTTAAAGACTAGATGTTAAGTTAGGCAATTTTTCAATATACCATCCAGTTCATTTTATCTTTCTGTTAATTCAGAGGAAGCACCATGGCCATCAGTTTTTACTTACACTAGTAGAATAATACTTAACTCTTTGGTACCTCAGTCAGAGCCTGATCCTTACCATAATTAAAATAAAAATCCCTGATCCTCTTTATGTTTTATAATGGAGAGCTTACCCTGCATTGCTAGGGAAAATTATTAACCCTCGTTAAAATACCCTTATTGCTACTCATCTTGGAGCAGCCTGCATGGAATTGCCATATGAGAAGCAGATGCCCTTGTGACTTGAATTTGTAGATCCTTTTAGAAACCACTGCTGTCCCTGTACCTGGTACCTTAATACAAATACCTTGTCCCTTTTGAGCAGCAATCCCATTGGCCTCCCTTGTATTTCAAGAGGGTAACTGATCATTTCTTGTAAGTCTCCCTCACAACCTCAAAAGTCAGTTTCACCTAGGCCACCTTGTTTCTATTTATGCCCTGGAAAATCTCAAGAAAATATCTTTTATTGTTAGTGAACATCTGTATATATAATTTCTTGTGATACAGTACCAGAAAGAAATGTCATTTTATTTATTTAGATATACTATTGACAACCTACCTAGAAGTTGCACAGCCACAGATTGGAAACTCACGGCCTTGTAATTTTTGAATTTATTGTTTGGGAAAGACCTAGATTGTTTGACCCATTTTAAGTACTAAATAACAGCCACAGTAAAATATGTTTGAGTATTTTTCTGTACATTATTTTTAATGTCACTGTTTTTGAGGATATTGTGCTTTTCCAGTTTACAACTGAGGAAGCCTGTTATCATCATTAGTACTCATTCATTCAACATGAGCACCTGTTTTATCTTAGGCACTAGAGATGCAAAGATGAATAAAACATGATTTCTGCTCTGGAAAATTTCATAGTTTATTGGAGGAGAAAGATACTGAAATACACAATTACATTTCAAAGTGATATGTTCTATATAATATACGAACAAAGGGTTATAGTCACATAAAAGAGGGAACAATAAATTGAAGGGTGTATGCCAAGGTTACAAAGGGAAAGTGACATTTCAGCCAAGTCTGGAAGGATAGATGTACATTTGCCATTTAGAGAGAAAAGAGCAAAGGACGAGCATTACAAATACAAAGACTGTGTAAGGAAAATGTCTTCACTGTAGCTGGAGAAAAGGCTTTGTGAAGGAAAGTCAAGTCAAAGTTAGGAGTTTTAATTTTATCCTTGGAGCAGTGAGGAATCATTAAAGATTTTTAAATTAGGGCTGATATCAAATTTAAGTTGGAAAATGCGTAGTAGCTTAGGGCTGGAGGAAGAAAGACAGGTGGCGGACATCAATTAAAAATCTGTTGTAGTGCAGCATGGATGGACCTGGAAGGTATTATGTTAAGTGAAATAAGTCAGGCAAAGACAAATACCATATGATATTACTTATAAGTGGAATCTAAAGAACAAAATAAACAAAACAGAAACAGATTCATAGATGCAGGAAACAAGCTGATGGTTGCCAGGTGAGAGGGGTGTTGGGGAACTGGGTGAAAAATGTGAAGGGATTAAGAAGTACAAATTGGTAGTTATAAAATAGTCATAGGGATGTAAAATATAGCATAGAGAATATAGTCAGTAATATGGTAATAAATATGTGTGGCGCCAGGTGGGTGCTAGATTTGTTAGGGGGACCACTTTGTAAATTATATAAATGTCTAACCTATGCTGTGCACCTGAAACTGATATAAAATAATATTGAATGTCAGCCGTAATTGAAAAATCAAAAAAACGGGGAGGAGGGAAGGGGTGGAAGGGAATAAAAGGTTCAAGTTTCCAGATATAAAGCAAATAAGTTGGGATGAGGTGTACAGCATAGAGAATATAGTCAGTAATATTGTAATAGTGTTGTACAGTGTCAGATGGTTGCTGGACTTCTTTAGGTATATAAGTGTTAACTAAATATGGTGTACACTTGAAACTAACACAATATTGTATGTTAGTTGTAGTTTAATAAAAATACTAATTTTTTTAAAAAGCTGTTGTAGTTTTTCAAGCAAGACACAAGAGTTTATACTAAGACAGGCCTGTGGAAATAAAGTATCTAGATTTTAGAGAGATTTCCTAGGTATAAACAATATAATTTTGTGCTTAATATGATACAGGAAATGGGGTGGAGGAATCTGTTTTAGGTGACTGGGTTGATTAACCAAGATTAACAGCTGGGAGAAATATAGAAAGAAAAGCAGGATTGTTCATTATTTTTGTTTGTTTGGGGGAGTAGGGCAAGAGTTTTCCTTCTGTACAAGGTAGTCACTGTTTTCAGAAACAGTCTAGTAAGCAAGTCTGCATATCTGAATCTTGGGAGAGAGGTTACCATAGTAATAGTTTGAGTTCTTAACTGTTTATTTTTCCATTAGAAACTAAGGTTCTCAGAGGTTAAGTGTTCATGGTTTCAGGAAGGTGGCTTTAGAACCGAAATGCAAATTCCTAAGCTTCTTACCAACTAGGCCTTAATTAATTGGCCTTTTGAAAGAAAAAAATAAATCTTTTGATTCCCATTATAATTATTTTACTGTTTCATTTCCTAGAGTATCTTTACTTAAAAAAAAAAAAAAAAGACTGGTACGTATATACACAATCTTATTTTCTGCACTATGTTTTCTGATGTTCATGTTATTTGATTGATGACAGACAAATGAAAAGTACTAAGGATAATAGCTAAGGAACTCCAAACCTTTTCTATTGTTCTAGTAAAACGTTAAAATTCAAAGATTAGATAGTCCTTAAGAAATATCTTTGATCTAATAATCTCAGCTCTTGCCCTTTTTCCATATGAGAGGACTGTAAGAATGAAGATGTAGTGTCCACATCTGCAGGAATTAAAAAATAAATTATTTTCTCTTTTGGATTGTTGAGCTATTGTCCTTTCTGAAACACAGAGAATAAAGTAGACAGTTCTTCAAAATCTGCCCTCACCCTGAAATTTCAGGGGTCATTCAGCATTAATTGAAACATGGGTGGTTGTAAAGGACTTGAGTGGGCTTTGAACAAGGCAAATCACCATACTTATCTGATATTATTTTTTCACATATTTAAAATATAATTAGCACACCTTATCCACTTGAAATTCTAGTTTTAACAGTTACTATCTAGATTCTCTGTGTGGCTTTTTGGGCTGTGGTATTTTTCCTTTACTTTGTTCTTGATTGCTGTGAAATGTAGTTGCCTGCTGTTTAAGGCAGCTGCAGTAGAGTGCACCCAGAAGTGGTTATAATTCTATATTTAGTAAGCCATAGGGTTTGTAAAACATTTGCAGATTCCTTCAGGATAAAATAGTTTCTATAAGTGTAACATTTTTAATGAAACTATTATTATTACCCATTAGAAAAATATAGCAGCTAACATGTGTGGATTTGTAGACAAGACAGACACATAAAACTTTTTTCCTTAAGAGCTCACTGAGTATTTAAAGACTTAAAAATAATCATGCGAATCCTATTTTTATATTCTTAATCTTGAATTGCAGAGCATTTACTCAAGTGTTTACCTTTGGTCCAACATTTCGAGCAGAGAATTCTCAGAGCCGGAGACACCTGGCAGAGTTTTATATGGTAGAAGCAGAGATTTCTTTCATTGAGAGCCTTCAAGATCTCATGAAGGTAGGTACTCAAGTTTTAAAATAGTCTCTAAATGTCAGGCATCTGTGACATAAAAATGCTTCTGTATACATTTTTACTTCGAACATCTGTGCATTACAGGCATTCATAGAATGAAGAAGATGGAGAACTACTTAATTTAATAAACATCTGCTGAATGCTTTTAGTATCATAGTTTACTTAGAGTAAGTAAACTTAATTTAAATTCATATCTCATGTCTGCCATTAACTTTGTTATGATGTTACCGAACATTGGTGATCTTTAGCTTCAATTGTAAAATGGGAGTAATAGTACCTATTTCATAAGGTTATTGTGAGGAGTAAATAAAATAATGTAAATAATATAAAGCACCTAGTATGGGTCTATACATAGCAGGCTCTGTAAATAGTAGCTCTTGGTATTTGCTAGGCAAATCAATAAAATATCTCTATGGTTAGAGAAACATCTAAATAGCTATATTATAAACTATCCACAGGAGCTGTCAGAGCTCTGTTTTGGGCAAGGGATAAGGCTGGAGAGGCAGTCAAGAGTCACATCATGAAAGAAAAACTTTGTGTTTAAAGGCCATGCTAAGGAGCCTGAATTTCATTCAAAAGGTAAAGAAGAAAGAATTTTCAGTGGGAAAAAGCTATGGTCAGATTTATATTTTAGAAAAATCTCTCTTGCAGCAATATGAAGAATGATTTAGAGGGAGATACAAATAGCCGCAGGAACCCTTTTGGAGGCAATTTTCATCAGTTCTCACTTCTATTCATTTACATATCTTTCTATTCTTATTTACCCAGCAAATGACTCAATTCTACTTAAAACATAGATACCACATATACCACCTAATAAAATGGGCTCACTATTTTATTATCCTGTCTTAGGTTGGATTTCCTAGGAAACAAACTCTAAAGCAGAGATCTATGTGCAGGGGATGCTTGTAAGGAAACACATGTAAGGAAAGAAAGCAGACAGCACTGAGCAGAGGGAAAAGTCAGCTGTGATACATTTACATACAGAGGCCTGAGTCAGTGCTCTGAGAAACTTTGGAATTAGATGATCCTTTATGGTTGCTTCACTTGAAGACAAGGGAGTGGGCCTTTGTGCCTCTGCCCATCAACCAGTCATTAGACATGGGCTAGCCTTAGGAAGAGGTGTAACCTTGGGTAAGGCAGCACTCTTGACCTGGACAGTTCCTGGAGAGGGATTCAACTGTGAATCATCAGCAGTTACTATTCCCAGTGGATAAAACTCTGGTCTCAAAGAGGTGTTCTGGCCACATACCACAGTATTCACTTCTGTACCCCTTTAACATCTCCCACTGATTGTTCTAGATCAGTGTCCCTCAGGGGCCATTTTTTAGTTGTCCTTTATAGAGGGTGAGCAGAGAAGTAGGGGAGAGTGGTTGCTATGTCATCTGGTGGGTAAAGGCTAGGGATGCTTTTCATCATTGTATAATGCACAGCCTAATCCACACACTGCCCCCCAACCCCCCATCCCCAACAAAGAATTATCTGGCCAAAAATGTCAATAGTAACACTGTTGAGTAACCTTTTTGTAGAGTGTAGGGATTCAGGATCTGAGCCTCACAAGGAGTCAGTAAAATTCCTTAAGCAGATTTTACTTTGAGTCTACCACTCAATTCTGTATTATTCTTTCTCTCAGGCAATGAGAGTATTGTAAGAAACAGAACCACACTTTTTACCTCCCTATTTCTGCTTTGACGTCCATTGACCCAACATAGATACCAGAGGGAAAGGTTATGAAGCATACATAAAATTATGTTAGAATTTATTAAAATTATAATCTTTGCTCTATAATTATGTTCTATAATTAAATAATTCTTACGTAGTTGATACTCTACTGAGTCGTACCCAAGGCATACACTGTTGAATGATTTAATTAATTGAAATATAAACTTTTTTCCTAAAGATAGAAGAAAAAAGTATGCTCCCTAAAAAGTAATCTCCTGCTTAAATTTTCTCCCTTTGATAAATTACATTCTGTGGAAATTTTTATCTTGATGAAGCGTGGTCTCTTAAATATTTAATCAGAATATGGTAACAAAGGTTTTTTTTCCCCTCATGAGGTATAATAATTAAATATTACTATTTTAGTGCCATTGACTAATATATTTTTTAAACATCTGAGGGTTGTGCTAACCTTTTAGTTAAGTTTCTTTTTTCATTAAATAGATTTATAGAGCATAGTCTGAAAGTCAAGGTTAGAGAAGCCAATGATTTACTTCTTCAAATGGAAATTTACTGCTCATGAAAGACACCGATTTAACAGCTACAGTGGTCAAAGTCTTCCTCTTACACATAAGTATATTGTGTTTCTCAGCAGTATAGGCATACCATCTAACCTACGCATTCTTTTTTCCTCCCAGTATGCACTGGCTTTTTTTTAGTATTGAGGATATGACCCTTCATAAATCATTCAGTTACTTAGTGATTTCCTTATCACACTACTAGATAGAAGGTGATATAGCCTCAAGGTAAAAGATCTTCAGCCTCTTTTTGCTCTTCTTTCATCAAGTTATTCCTCATTCCTGTACTATATATAATATATATAAATATATCTGGTTGTCACTTGGTAATTAGTTACTTTCTTATATCCGATCACATTAAATTACTTCAGTAGATGCTTATGCCCCAACTGTGTTTGCAGCCCTGATAGGTACACCAGTAATGCAAGACAGGAAAGGAAGATGCCTGCCTCTGAGGCAGCCCATACTTAATAAGCATATGTATCTTTATGAGTACATTTGGAGGGCCTAATATGGTCCATTGACTTCAAACCAAAAATTTTAGTTTTGATTAAAAATATTTGAGGAAACATTTTCCATTCCAATCACTTTTTTTCTTCTACAAATTATTTTTTCCCATGAGACTTCTATGGACACCCCTGGTAGAATGAATTTTAACATACTGATTTGTGTGATATAATTTGTGTTATTTTTACTTTATGCTTTAGCAAAGCAAAGATGTATATATTTAGATGTAAATATATCTCATCGCTTCTCTAACTTTAAAGTTTACTTTCATTTACCAATGACTAAATGAAGCACTTTTCAAAGTTTCTCACTCTTCACAACTAATATTTGTTGTGTGCTTCTGTGATCCAGATGCTAAACTAAATCTTTTACATGGATTATCTCAATTCTCATAACAATCCTAGGTACTGTTATTGTTGTGATTCTGTAAGTGAGTATATTGAAATTTAAAGAGGCATCCATCAGTTTTAGCTATTTATTTGACATCTCGCTTCAATACCAGTATGAAACTGTTAACAAAAAATTCAAACATTTTCTCTTTTTTACCCCCTCTGAGACGTTGGGATGCCTCCTCTAATCAATCTGGAAAACTGAACTAACTTGCTATAGCACATTAAAGGATTAAGAAGTCTGATGGATTTATGGTTGCTAAAACCTGGAGAGCAGTTCTTACAAGACCCTAAACAAATTTTTTATATAAAATAGCTAACTTTTCAGGCAATTCTGTGTTGTTTTTCATAGGTTATGGAGGGGCTCTTCAAGTCTGCAACATTGACGGTTCTCTCCAATTGTCCTGAAGATGTTGAACTCTGTCATAAATTCATAGCTCCTGGCCTAAAGGTAATTAGTTTGTGGATAAAGCCTAGTACATCTACTCTTGAAATATGTTAATTACATATATTGAAATAATTACATTTAATAATACATTCTCTTTTTTTTCTTTTCTTACCAAGGACAGATTAGAACACATGCTAAAAAACAATTTTTTAATGTAAGTAGATATTATACTTTCTCTGAACTTTATTCATACTTTATCATACTTATCACACTGTATTAAATTTTTTTATTTATATATCTGCTCTCATACTCCCTAGACCCAAGGAAGACCCATGTTTTAATTATTTTCATAACTCCTATATCTGGTTCATGGTTGATAATCAATGTTTCATGAATAAATTATAGCAAGATAAATGAACATGGTAATTATTAACTATTAATGCAATTCAAACTAATACTGATTTTAGTAATCAAAATTTAGCTTAATTAAAAAAACAAACTTAAAATTCATACATATAATGTCTGCCTCTCAGTTTTTCTGTTTCAGTCTTCTTTTTCTTCTTTACCTTCACTTACTAAAAATCTGATAGTACATTCTGAACTGGCTTTTTTGGTGCTTTTTTTAACCCTAAAGATCTGTGTTTTAAGGTAACACAGATATTATTGCTTCATTTCCGCTATAATTCTGTTATAGTACTTGATATTGGACTCGTTTATTCCACCAATCACCTTAACCAAATAGACATATAAGACTTAGTATTCAGTGTATTTACAGTGTGTTTAGAAAGTAAGTCTGATTCTCAGAAGAGTAGAAAATTGTTTTTGAAAATAAGTTGATATCATTCTTCACTCACAATCTTTAAATTTAGGAAGGTTTTGTTCTAATAAAAAAATCTAACCTATCCCTGAGGAGGGGAATAAGAAAAACTTGGTAGATTGATTGAGCTGAGAATTTTGGACGTCATCCCAGACCTCAGGCTACAAGTTAAAAGTGTTGTATCATTGAACCTGAGTGAATAACAGGGCAGCAGAGGTGGGGGAATAGGATCACTCTTGCCTCTTATTGAGAAAAAGCTGTAGCAGGAAAAGAGTGAGAGCAGAAAACCCACTAGGAGATTATTACAGCCATCTAGGTGAGAGGAAATGATGGTTTGGCTCATGTATTAATCAGGGTTCTCCAGAAAAACAAGACCAACATGGTATATATAGAGAGAGAAAGATTTATTTTAAAGAATTAGCTCACCCAATTGTGGAGGCTTGGCAAGTTCCAAATCTGATGGGGTAGTCCTGCAGGGAGGAGTTAAAATTCAAGTCTAGAAGCAGTCTGCTGGCAGAATTCCTTCTTGGGGGAGGCCAGTATTTGTTCTGTTAAGGTCTCCAGCTAATTAGATGTGGCCCCTGCATTATGGAGGGTAATCTGCTTTACTCAGAGTCCATTGATTTAAATGTTAATTTCATCCAAAAAAAAGAAAAATCTTAACAGGAACATCCCAAACAATGTTTTATTAAATACCTGAGTACCCTAGCCAAGCCAAGTTAACACATAAAATTAACCATTACAGACTAGGGTAGTGACAATGGAGGTAGAAAGAAGTTGTTCTATTCTGGATATATTTTAAAGATAGAACAAACAGGATTTGTGGAGAATTAGAAAGAGAGAGAAGAGTCAAGGGTGACTTCAGTGCTTTTGCTTTACATGGTTGTAAAAAGGGAGTTGCCATTAACTGAGATTGGGAAAGCCATAAGAGTAGCTGGGAGTTTGGGGGAAGAGAGGGAATGGTATCAGGATCATCATCATCAGGTTAAGATCAAGAAGCATTTAGACATCCAGTTTTAGATATTGGGTAGGCAATTTGAGTGTACAGATCTGAAGTTCACAGGAGAGTTCTAAGCATAAGTATATTGATAAAAGTAATTAAGTAGATAAGGAAAGAAGTAATTTGGGCATCCCAAAGAATCTGTGCTCATGACAAAACCAGGGAGAAGATCTTAAGAGAAGTGATGTAGCTTCTATCTAATGAATTAGATCTTAGAGGGGGAAAAATATATCTACCATTTATTGAATATTTACTGTGTACCAGACAGTGATAAATTTTACATACATTAGTGGTTCATTTATCTTCTCAACTCTATAAGTAGTTATTATTGCCATCTTATAGATGAAGAATCAACTCAAAGAGATTGAGTAAAGATAAAATGGAGATTCAAACTCTTATTTATCTAATTTCAAAGCTCATGCTTTCAGCCACTATCCTTTATGTATTTGGAAGAGCACTGAAATTAACACTAGAGTAGTTGTAGCTCCCCCACTGTCCTTAAGACCTTTGTATATCACTAAACTGTTGTGCTTTGAAGTCCATGTCTGTAAAATTCTAAGGCTGGGAAATGGCTTCAGGAGATGTGCCATATCAGTCATTGCTATCACTATCACCCATGCCACACAGCACACATCATGGTTGAGGTTTTTATATGTGTGATTATTTGTTCAGTGTCTATCACCTCTGCGTGGTCAAGGACTTATTTATTTTGCTAACTATTCTACTCCCATTGCTTAGCACAGTGCCTCTAACGGGAACTCAGTAAATATTTACTGAATAACTGAGTGAATGAATAAATGACATTTGAGTAACCATGGGAGTGAGGGTCTTCCTTAGACTAGGTCCTCCCCCTGAAGTTTCCTATTAACTCATATCTCTTTTTACTTTAGATAGTAGGTGTAGACAACTATGATTCAGAGGACCTGGATTCTTATCTTGGCTCTGCCACTTATTAGCTATTAATGAATGAATTAATATTTTTCAACAAATACTTATTGACTACTATGAGTTAGGCACTGTGCCAGTCATTGAGGATTCAGTAGTGAAAATAGGCATGAATTGCTCTTGTTATGAAATTTAAAATCTAGAGAAAAAGATGAATAGTTCAATATTTGCATGAACATTTCATTACAACTATGAACTTAATTAACTGTAAATCTTTAACCTTCCTGAACTTGTTTTCTTATCCATAAAGTGATAATTTGGCTGTCTTATTGTTGAAAGGATTAAATGACCATACTGTTTAAGCAGTATGTCAGACTAGAAACTTGGAAACACTCTTGCTATAAAGATATAAAAGTATTAGTTAAAATATTATAAAATCTTTTTTAAATGCATTGTTGAGTTCATTAGAAAGTAGGAGTTCCAGGAGCTAGAAATTAAAAGAAAACTGAACACCAGAGGAGTATACATAAATGACATGATTCTAAGGATTCTCAAGGTGGAGGGTACAGGATATTGGGCGGGGCGGGGGGTTGGGGAGAGGAGTTGCCAGTCTTTGAGACCAGAGATGTTTAACAGCCATGAGAGGACATGAGAGAAGACCTAAGCATGATAAATTAGAATTGAGACACTCCCCAAAGTACACACCCAGACGCACACACACACGATACCGTATGACTTGTACTATTTTAAATAAATAGTACACCTGACTACTTGTTTTGTTTTATGTAATAATATTTCAAGAATCTGTGTAGTAATTGAATTTAGCCTTTATCAAGCAGAAATAGAATTTAATTATATTTCCTTTATAGTTTTAGGGTTTTTAATCTATAGAGTATTTACTTTTTTATTTTCATTTATCTGTGTGAATTTGAGGCAAAAAATGCTAATAATGATCTCTTTAACAGAGCAGTTTTACTCTAACAGCTTCAGGATAATTTTCTTCATTCAACAATAAAAAATTTGAAATATAAAGGTAATTCGATACTGTTTCATGCAATTTTATAATGTCTTCTCCTTTCCTCAAAGCATTTTGGAAATAGTTTCTGGGAAGGAGAAGAAATATTCTGTATACATATCAAGAAAAATTAGTAGAGAAAGTTGAAGGCCATTAAGGATATCCAGTATCAGAACTGTAATTTGAAAGTGAAAGCCTGCCTCAACTTAAGGTGTAGGGGGAGTATGGAAGAAGATCGAGAATTACAAGAGATATTTAGACACGAGAGTCATTTTTTCTTAATGTAACAGTAACATATCAATTACACAAAATCCTTGTGGTTTTCATTTTGACTACTTTTATATTT
The DNA here is from genome assembly GCF_000151845.1 of Pteropus vampyrus. Taxonomy (NCBI): domain Eukaryota; kingdom Metazoa; phylum Chordata; class Mammalia; order Chiroptera; family Pteropodidae; genus Pteropus; species Pteropus vampyrus. The sequence continues at coordinate 1,756,749 of NW_011888922.1, forward strand.
CTCAATATAATGAGATCATATCAACTAGTGATGGACTAGAACAATACAATGTCTAAGCAGAAAAGAACTTTAAATAATGTAGTCCAATCTCCTTAATTTACAAATGCAAACACTTAATTTTTTAATGTTTATATAGCACATTACAAAATTTATAAAATGCTTCTGTTATGGTGAAGTGATCTACATAGCTAGTGGTGGTAATAGAATCAGAGGGAGAACCCGGAGACCGTTATCTTTTGTTTGGATTGAACACACTTGGATTGAACTCCAAGTGGTTTAGGCATTATCTTAGCAGTTAAAAGCTTGGACTCTGAAATTGGCACATCAGGGTTTACTACTTACATGAATGATTTTGCCAAGTTACTGATCCTCTTTAAACTTCAGTTTCCCTTCTGTAAGATGCTCCTTTAAAAATTATTACTATTACCAACACTGCCACCATTCTTACCTTAGAAATTACCTGTTATTTAATACTACATTTTAATTTGAATATAATATTCATCTTAGAAAAAACTTATCACTCAAAACATAGCTTTGGGGGCTTTATTTGTACTATAAGACACAACTCCTTCCAGTTAGTTTACAGGTATAAACTTCATTTTTGCTTCAGAGAATACATTTGTGTTGGATAAGTTATTTTTTGAGCTTAAAGTCCTTCAGTAAGTTTGTAGATTTTTGTTTTTAATCATCCAAAATACTGTTGCAGAAGACCTAGTGAAACTGACATTTTCATGTAATATTGGTGGACATAGTATAACCCTATAAAAGGGGAGCAGTATCTAGCAATGTCTTTCAAAGTTTATAAAAACTGCAAATGCAATACCCTTTATCCAACAGTTCCATTTTTTTCATGTGCAAAATTAATATATAAGGATAATTTGTAATAACATCAAATAGGTTTATGTAGTCATGATATATAATAGCAAAAGACTGGAAACAGCTAACATGTCTATTCATCAATAGATGACTGGTTAAACTAATTAGGATACATCTAGAAAAAGGGATATTATGTAATAGTTCAAAAAAATGAAGCTTTTCATATACTGATAAGGAAAGATTTGCAAGGTATATTATTGAATAAACAATTATGGAAAAGAGTGTTTATGGTATGTATGTTATGGCTGCCGTCCATAAAAAGGGAGGGATTGTATATTAATATTTGCTTATGGTTGTATCATACCCTCTGGCAGGATATACAAGAAACCACTAACAGTGATTGTATGTGAAAAGAGAAACTTTTCAGGTAGCTATAGGACAGGGAGGAAAGGGAGATGTATGCTCTTTTATACATCTTGGTTTTTTTAAAACTATGTGCATATATTACCTACTCAAACAGTTAAAGTAAATCCTTAGATTGGCTTGATTTAGGCATGAGGGTTTTTACTGAGGTAACCAATGATTTTTTTCCTAAACAGTCTTAAGCAATGCTTAGAATGTATTAAAAAGCCCTTACTGTGGCCTGAAAGAGTTCATAGGCTCTGTCCTGTAACTACCTTTCCTATCTAATTTCCTGGCATTCTTCCCCTTGTTCAATATACTATGGGCACATTGAAATTTTAGTTCCCTGAATTAGCCAAGCTCAGGCCTCACTTTAGGCCTTTGTATTCGCTGTTCCTTTTGCCTGGAATACTTCCTCCCAGATATTTATATGGCTTATTTCCTTACTTCATGCAGATTTCTGTTCATATGTCACCAACTCAGGGAGGCACCTTCAAACACTCTCTGTCTTCTTACCTTGTTTTGTTTTTCTTTACAGCACCATTAGCTCTTTGGCATTATATTATTTCTGTTTATTTGCTTATCTTTCTCCCCCAACTAACTCCCCCCGCCACACGCGCACGCGTTCATTGCGCGCACACGTTCATGCGCGCACACATACACACAAATATTGACTCCATAAAAACAGGACCTTTGTTTTTATTTACTGTATCTCTAGTTCTTAGAATAATGCCTAGCACATAGTAGGTTCTCGATATATGTTTCTGAATGAATGAATGATGACTTAAGGAAAGTCTTTGCTCTTCCAGCCTTAGTATTTCATACTTTTTATTATGGAATTGGCATAGCATAAACTCAGAAAATCTTCACTTGCTTAAGTGACTAGCTCTTCTGTGTATATTGCAAGTAGATCAGGAGTGGGGTTATTGAATGACCACTTATCTTCATGCTGGTAGGACTCTCATAGAACTACATCAGCCTTAATTCCTGATTTCTCAATAATCATTTAATACTTATTTATGATCTCAAAAACTATATATGAATAGGCGTTTTCTAGTTTTCAGTGGACTCGTTAACAACAGCCCATTGTATTGACCTTTCTCTGCTTTTACTCTGTTTCTCTCCAGCATTTCTTACACTGAAGCAGTAGAGATTTTAAAGCAAGCATCCCAGAACTTCACCTTCACCCCAGAGGTAGAGAAAGAGAGGGAGGGAGGAAGGGACAGAGGGAGGGAGGGAGGAAGGGAAGAAGGAAAGGAGGGAAGGAGGGAGGGAGGGGGAGAGAGAAAGAAAGAGTATAAAAATGTTTCCCTCTTGTTTTTATTTAAAATTTTCATATTTCTCTTATTAGCAGTATATAGGATTTGCTTATCTATACATTGGCTTTTTTTGATGTTTGTTCAACCCTGTTGAAATATTTAGAATGAAAAATAATTTTGAAATATAATCATATTATTTGGAATAGCAGTGAATAAAGGATTATAAAGAAGTTTCCCAAGTTTAGGAAGATGAAAATTCTTAAAAAGAATGGTAATCATAGACTATTAGTGTAGAGATCAACTAGTTCAGTGTTTCCCAAAGTATATTCTGAATGATATTAACAGGTGACAGACAAAAGAAGTTATGTGATCAAGTTTAGGCAACACATTAAACAGGTTTCTTTTTCTGTTGAACATTATAGAGCATTCTAATTTGTGATACACATTTAAAAACACAGTTATTTTGTTTGTTTTTGTTTTGTTTTTAAGAACTTCTTTATTTTATTGGCAAGGATTTAGTCCTGAGAGGCCACATGATTCAAGGCCACGCACATAATGTTAGAGGCAAGTTTCCTAATTCCTATGCCAGTGCTTTTTTTCCTCTAATTAAGATATTGCCATACAAGTAGGAGGGAGTGATAAGATAATGTTAAGAATGTAATACCTTTATTCTCAAACTGTTCCTTATACCAGTCTCATCCCCAGTTAAATCAGATCCTCGTATAGGTCATAATAGTTCTCTGTGCTTGTTATATTTATAATCAATTAATTTCTTTGTATAATTTTGTATTTAATGTTTGTCTCCTACTCTAGAAACTTAATGAAGTCATGGATTCTATTTTTCTTACCACTTTATCCAATACCTATCATGGTACCTGAGATTTAATAGGCACATTAGTATTTGCTGAATAAATAGATGAACTATGTTATTAAATATTCATCAAAGAGCATCTGATATATCAGTTGATTCTTTTATTAAAAAAACGTTCACAGAGAGAAGCCATCTAGCCAGACTCAATATTAGAAATATTATCTTTCATCATTTAATTTCCTGAGACTTAGGAACAGTAACTGTAGAAGAAGCTCTAGGCAATATTAATAAAAACAATGATTCGAAGTCAGTTTTTATACACTATGGAAAGTGCACTTTGTTTTCCTGCAGATGCTATTCATCTGCTAAACGCCGCTCCCTGAGATGGGGGACAGAAAGCATAGTATTTATCTACTAGTTTCAGCTTCATGTTTCCAGGCCTTTGGATATTCTCTAATTATCTGTGTAACCTCAACAGACTTCTCCACACATCACTGATCTTTAGGGAGAGGAAGCCCTTGGAAATGATACAGGTTATTTTCAGGTCCTGCATTGTTTATTTCAGCTCTGTCTTCTCCTTTGGTAATTTTTTTTTTTTCTGTTACAGTGGGGTATTGATCTACATACTGAACATGAGAAGTACCTGGTGAAGCACTGTGGCAACATACCAGTCTTTGTCATTAATTACCCATTAGCACTCAAGCCTTTCTACATGAGGGATAATGAAGATGGCCCTCAACACACAGTAAGAAAAGACACTAAATAAATTGGGGTTGGTCATCTCAGAGTCTGGCTTTTTTTCCTTGTTTTAATTTCATTTATTCTTTGGCATATTTTCTTAAATCCATAACTCTACATCTCTTAAAATGATAAAGTTTATCAAAGGCACTTATAAAAAAGTGTTCTCAAAGAGGATCCCAATGTTCTATAAACATATTCCCTCATATCTATGGCAAAGATGTCCTTCTTAGTTTAGCAGATGCAATTGTAAGTATGTTTTGTTTTATTTTCTAAATAACTTAGAGAAAGTAGCCAAGAGCATTGTATAGTAATGCCAGGTCTGCTCTCAAGCTGAATACTGGTTAGGAGACTACAGAAGTTGGGGAGTATGCTGGGCAAGAGACGATAGCAGTGGCATGATCAGGCAAAGGAAGAGCAAGCTTGGCAGAGCAGGCTTAGAGTACATGGTTTGGCTTTCAAATAGAAATAGTGAGGGAAGAGCTCTGGAGGGATCATAGCGGTTTGGGCTTCTTCTGTCATTCTGTTCTGTCTGTCTCTTCTCTCTGTCTGCTCTCTTTAGCCTTTCTTATCCTCTATTCTTTTATCACTCTTTAGTTGCTTTTTTATTCTTCACTGTACTTTTTCCTTCTTTTTATTTATTTATTTTTGTCTCTTCTCTCATATAAAATTATCAGTTGTATGAAAAAAGAATGTATTTGACTATTGAATAGTTATATACTTAATATCATTAATTACAAAAGTCTATGATACAAACATGTTTATCTCAAAAAAGGTCCAAAAACTAAACTTTCCTATTTGGTTCTTTTCACTTGTCTTTAGATAAATACTAGTAGAAAAATGTAGATCAAGGCTCTCCAGTAAATATAATGTCCCCATCTTAGATATACAAGGTTAACTCTTTGAATGCACTTCCTGTTTTCTCTTATAGTACTACTGAAACAGTAGTAGCCACCAATTAGTAGATGCCAATGAGGCAAGCATTACCATCTCATCTCTAAGTCCTGAAGCAACCTTGCCAAGAAACTTATTGCTTCTCCCATTTTACAGATGAAAAACTGAAGTGCAAAGAGACAAATTGCATTTCCCAAAGCTACATAGGTAGTAAGTGACCGAGTATTCAAACCTGATTATATCTGTCTCTGAAGTCTGTGTTCTTTTCTACTCTATCCCACTGTCTCAAAATCACAGATATAAAGTTACATTTTAGCCATTGATTTTACTCATACCCACCTTTCACATCTAATGAACAACATAATTGATCTTTGATTCTTATTTTTCTTTTCCCTACCAATCCTTTATATAATTGATTTCGAGAAATGAATTGGCCAACAGGTTGGCAGCAAAAAATATGAGAGACTAGGGCATACATTATTCAATCCTAAATAATTCAATATTTGACCTACATCACAAAACATAGGACTATGTCTATATCTCTTTTTTTTTAATCACTCTACCCCATCCCACTTCTATCTCCTCCCACCCCCACACACCATATTCTTTTCATGTAATTTCCCCAATTGAGCACTTTTCATCCATCCAGTTTTGCACTTCTTAAATACTCTGCTAAAGGCTTTCCTTTTCTGTAAAGAATTTCCTGAGTTACTGAGTCACCTTGAGCCTTCCTTTTCTGGATTTCTACAGTGTTTAAAGAATGAGTAAGACTGGTAACATTATGTCTGTTTTTTGTAGTCTCTGTATAAGTTTTGCTTTCTGAAACAAAACTCTTCTTCAGGATGGCACATGAGTTTTTCATAACTACCATGGCATCTACTGCTCATTCTTCATTCTCTCTGATGCAACTTCCACCCCTATTATACCACTGAAGTAGCTCTCTCTAGTATCAGTAATAATTGTCATGTTATTGAATCCGACAGATTTTTACATCTTCTTTTTACTTGACCTCTCAGCATTAGTCAGCACTGTTAACACTTTATCTTTAAAATTTTCTCCTCACTTGGCTTCTGTGACATCTCCCAGTTTTCCTCCTTACTCAGTGAGTTATTCTTTCTCAATCTTCTATACAGGTTCTTCCTCTTCTACTAATCCATTAGATGTTGGAATTTCTCAAGGCTCCATTTTAGGTCTTCTTTTCTCTTCCTGGGCGACTTCATCTGTACCTGCAGTTCACCATTTATTTTCAGACAACTCAGAAATTTATATCTCTAATCTATACTTCTCCTCTGAGCTCTGGATTCATCTTAAGTCATTTACATATTTCAAAGGCATCTCAAGCTTAATATAGCCAAACTGACCCCAAGATTTCTCCTCTTCTTTCCTCCTCCTACCAAATTTGATCTTCTTTAAATATTCTCTGTTCATCTAATCATACAAACCAGGTAACTGAGTCATTTTTGAAATCTCTTTCACTTCCCACATTCAAGTTATTACTGAGTTCTGTCATTTTTATACCCTTAAATATATCTCACATCCACCCACTTCTCTTGATTTCTACTTTACCTTTTTAGATTAAGATATCATCATCTCTTGCCAAGACTAATTCTGTAGCCTCAGAACTGTCTTCCTGTATCTACTCTTTCTTCTTCTGGGTGAGTTCTCCCATTTTAGCATGAGCTTTTAGAAAATGTAAATCTGTTCATGTTATCTCCCATCTTAAGACCATTCAGTGGCCTCTCACTGCTATTAGGATAAAAGTTAAAATCCTTTACATGGTCTACAAGCCCTAGTGCAACCTAGCTGCTCTCTTGCCTGGTGCACTGTGGTGCTTCCCTTTGCTCTCTCTGCTACATCCACACCGCCCTTCTTCCATGTCTTCAAAAATACAGTGCTTTCTTTCACCACAGGATCATTGCACATATTGTTCCCTCAATCTAGAAAAATCTTCTTCACCTAAGTAATTTTAATTATTCTCCAGATCTCTACTCAGTCATCGTTTCCCCAGAGAAACCTTCCTTGACCCTCCAGACTGAATCAGACCTTGTTAGACACTACAGTGGTATCATATTAAATTTCAGACCCAGAGCTACTAACTCTTAAGTTATCATAATACTTAACACAGTTGTAATTTTACATTTATTTGTATGACTATTTAATTAATGACTCGTTCCTCTATGCCAAAGGACTTGATGACCTCTTTTTCACTCATCGATGTATTCCCAATGCCTAAGTATAATGCATGGACATAGCAGGCACTTCATATCTATTTGGTGATGGATAAGTGATTAGATGGATGAGTGACTTGAGCCCAACATACTTTTAGACACTTAATGGTAGGACAAGGAGTGAGTGAGTGACTTGATTTGCTAAGGAAATTTCTAGAAATTTCAGCTTTTACTCTAAATTTGAGTAATAGCAACAGGTCATTAAGAATAGTCCAGTGGCTTTAGAATCAAACACCCTTGGGTTCAATTCCCAGGTTTCTGTATTATGAACTATGTGATCTTAGACAAAGCATCTAATTTCTTTGAGTCTTTGTTTCCCAATCTATAAAAATAAGATAATAATATTTTCCAGAGTTGTGAGGATTAAATTAGATAATATGTGCAAAATACATAGGACAGTGTTTGGGATGGTAGGTAGTCAATAGTGTGACGCGCTCTCTCATTTTAAATTTTGATAAAATTTTTACTGTGCTAAAACACAATAACATTAAAATATTTGTGTGTATGTGTGTTGTCACATCATAACAGGCTGTTATATAGGATTCCTTAAAAGGTATTTCTCTCATAGACCACAGTCACAAACATTCCTTATTTTTAAAAAAACCAGGAACCCTTCATTATGACAAGTCTCTAGTGATGTCTCACAGGTTGAAACCTGAAGGCATTATAATGGGACTTTAGCATACTTCTGTAATGCATGCAGTCCTATAGCATATAGCTTCTCAGAGCTAAATTATTAAAATATAATCTAAACTATATATATTATACATGGATTATAACATGGATTCATCTGCAACCTAGATTTCTTTTCAACCCATTTATATAAAGTGTCTGCTTCCACCCCTACTTTATTTTTTTTATTGGTAAGTAAACAGGCTTTTGGCCAGATAATTAAATTCTGTATTTCTTTTAGTAATAACAGGTTGTAGGTAGGGTTGCAAGATATTTTAGTAATAACAGTGGGCGTGATGCAATCTATAAATGTTTGGCCAGAGATAATAATAGTAAAATGGTATCTTTTTACAATTATAGTTTCTTTTTCTTTCTTTTTCCTCCTACCTCCTTCAAAACGCATACATACACACCAAAAAAAAAAAAAAAAAAGAAAAAGAAAAAGAAAGCCTGCACTATGTTATAATGAAAACTGCACTGGACTAAGAAGTTAGTAGTGCTGGGTTTGAAATTCACCTTTCTTACTAGTTAGCTATATGACCTAAGGCAGGTTATTACAATCTTTGAGCCTCAGTCTTTCCCTCCATAACATCAGAGAATTGGATTAAGTAACCTCCTAAGGTACTAACCAACTCTAAGGTTCTTTGAATTCAGGTAGCCTAAGTTTTTCCTCATTTGAATATATAACAAAAACTTGTAAATTACCAAATGTATTTGATAATTCGAAGGGAATAGATCATGGACCTAAAAAAATGAATCCAAGCAAAAATGCAAAATGCCGTATGCCCCTGTGTCTGGGTCCCTGAGTAATTTCCCCAAAAGCAAATATTTAGCTAGAGAAATGGCTTTACAGAGAAGAATATCCATTCATTCCAACCATGTGCGATTAGGAAAAAGTGACTGCTCAGCAGTTTTTGTTGAGATACCAAGATCCCCAGATAATGTTCTCATTTTAAAAATTGTATCAGTATTACTTAGCAAATCATAAAAATTAAGCATTATTGGGCGTTCAATAAAATACATAATGTGAAGTCAACTTGGAAGGAAGAATACTCAACCAGGGGATATCTAATGAATTTCCCTGGGCTCTGGCTAATTAAGTGACCTGCATCAATAAAGCTTGAACTTAAAACCAACAGTAATAGTGATTAAAAGAATTGCCAATTTTCCCCATATCTAGGACTAGTGACTATCCTGGAATATTTACGTCAAAGTTGAAAGTATGCATTTCAGTCCATCTAGAATGCTCCAGGCTAGCCATTTTACTAAACGAATTCCATTTTCGGTCATTGCTACCTGCAGCCCATCTGTATCTTTACGCTATCACATCTGGATGACTCTATTTCTTAGCTTTGCCTTGTTTTTAGGGGCACAAAACTGTGTCAGCAGTTAGAGCAAAAGCTTACAGAAACTGAAACCACAAACATGTTTCCTATGGTTTATGGAACATTCTTCTCCTTTTGATAATAGTATGTAATGTTGCTCCATTGTTGGTGGCAGCCTGTTAGAAGCTTGTGAGAATAGGGAGGTGTTTAATTTGTGTTTTTAGTCAATATTTAAAAATACTGAGATAAGTAGGAAAAGGGGTATCAGAGGAAAGGACATTAAACTTTTTTTTCCCCTTCTCTTTGAACTTAGCATGGAAAAGGTAATGTATTAAAGGCCTTTTTCCTATCTAACCTGTTTGTTTTTTAATTCAAGGTTTGTTTTTTAATTCAAGGTCTGAGTTTTATTCTCAGTACATTGATTGGAATCAAAAGAGTAAGAGTTAAAAAGGAATGTCATAAATAGAGACCAGACCTTGTTCAGCTTGAATACCAATACGAACTATTTCTAGACAGTGTGCAAATGCAGCTGTGTGACTTAAGCAAAGTCAAAGCTCATACATAGTGGAGGAAAGTATGGCAGGCAGTGTTCTGGCCTAGAAGATGTGCCCAAAGTGGAGTAAGTTTTGTTTAAGACTTAGAGAAGTCAGTAAAGAGTACAGTAAAATGATTTGTAGCCTTCATTGTTATCTGTGTGGGAGTGAACAAACAGCAGAACTAAAATCCTTCCTCTTATTTCAAGCCTCCCAAAGCTGCATAGGGACACAATGGTGATTTTAGCTACAGAAGTACTCAAATTGAGTCAATTTTAAGAGGACATTTCACTGTACAACCAGTGAATTCTCACTTTCCCTAATCAAGGACAGGATTGCTCAACCCCTAGCTCTTTAAGCCAGCCTCAGACGCCCGTAGACCACAGACCTTCCAGCACCTAAAGGCAAATTGTAATCACCAGCTAATGTTCTAGGCAACTTGCTTGTTTCCAACCTGTTTGCACTCTAATCCCCTCACCATCCGTCACTTGGCAAACACTCAACCAAGTTTTTCTTATTACTTAAGAAAGTTGTGTGATTTCCTCCACATTTTGCAGTTTGTGTACCCTTATGTCATAGTTTATATTATCTAGATGTGCATTTTTCCTCCATTAGAGCCCTAGAGAATCAGATAGTTTCTCTAGTAATTAGTCCAGTAGCTACCAGGGAGAGACACAAGAGAGGTGAATCCTACCTAGAATCTCTACTTTAACTAAAAAGACTGGAAATTGAGGGGATTGTTCTAGTAATTGTTAGAGAATTTAGTATTTTTAAAATCATATCAGAAGAAAGTAAAGCTCTGTGTATACCAAATGTAAATGTCTTTATTTATATTTGAGGGATACTTTATTATAGCTTCTCAGAAAGTATGTAGAATCTCTAGGTAGATTAGAGGGTATCATTATAAAAGAAAAGCAAGAAGTATAAGAATCTGACATGGTTGAAGGGAAACAAACTAAAATAAAAGAGAAGATTATGTAGAGGAAGAGAACAGAATGAGGCTTCGTGGGCCTTTCTTCACAAAGAGATAAGTCTTTCCTTGATCAAAAAGAAATAGTACCCTTTGGTCATGGAACATTTATGAGGCATTGTAAAGGAATACCTTATTCAAAAGAAACAGATCTCTTAAGAGGGGAAGCACCTTTATTTACTCTGTACGTCAAGAAAATGTGCAGGAGATTCACCCACCTGAGAGTGTGAGTTTTCAGACTATTTGGTCAAAGAAAGGACATAGATGATGTACGTGTTATTTCTTCATATTACAAAATTAGCAGTGATATGGGAATTACCCAGATGTCTTCTAAACTTTTTGCTCAACTAAAATAGATTGTTTTGGTAAGTTCTTTTAAGTTCCTCTGTACTGTTAAGTTCCCAAAGTACAGAGGAAGAAAATAGGGGGACTACTGTTCTAACCTTAATTCTAATTAACAATGAGGAATTGGTGGGAGAGTAGAAGTAGAAGAGGCCAAGTAGATGCAGGGAAGTAACATAGTAAACTGTTTAATGACACATAAACAGTTGCAGCTCCTCCCTTGAAGGTGGGAGGGACTTAGACTGTCCTGCCCTATTGACAAGAGCTTAGCAACTTGTATGTGACTTACATTGGCCAAAGAATTGTGAGCAAACGTGACCTACATATCTTACTTTTGGACAAATGCTTTTAGTACATAGTCATCCATGCTCTTTTTTTCTCATCTGCCACAGGTCAGCGGTACCTCAGAAAGAGGTTTTTTTATCAGCTTCAAGCCAGGATGGACATGTAACATAAATTTTTAAAAGCCAATTCATTGATGTAAAACAGTGTTTCTCATTCAGGAGTTATTTTTCCCTCCTGCCCGCACCCAGGAGACAGTTTTGGTTGTCACAGCTAGGGGAGTACAACTGGCATCTGTAGGTAAAGGCCAGGTATGCTGCTACATATGCCACAATGCACAGGATAGGCTCTCACAACAAAGAATTATCTGGCAAAAAAAAAAAAAAAAATGGTACTAATGCTAAGATTGAGAGATCCTGTTGTAAGCTTCTGGGGTTATTTATTAATACAGAATAAACTATCCTGACTAATATAGCAACTATCACACTAGTTTCATAATAGCCAATGTGGGCTGTATACCTCATCCAATGGTTGGGCTTAACCAGTTCTGGGACATTGATTATTAGGAAGACAGATTGGAAAGAAATTCAGGAAAAAAAATGTAGGTATGATACTACGGCATAAGATTTTGAAGGTAACTCAAAAAGTTCAGAAGCTTCCAGTTACACAACTATTACTGTGAGTTGCAAATATTCCAGATAAAAACCAGACAGAAAAGTATAAAACCAATATGGTTGCATATTGAATTCTCCAGTGAACTCAAAATGTTAAAGGAGGTTTGTAATCAAAGATAAATATGAGTCTTTTACACTCTAAAAAATAGCATTAAAAAAACTAAGGTCCAAAATTGGCATGATTTAGATCTGCAAAAAGTGCTAAGATTCCCCAAAGCATTTTTTCTTGTTTTATTTTTTGTTTGTTTTGCTTCTTTTAGTTGTATTAGCAGCAAGATCAAGCAAGAAATGGATCTCTTGTTTGATGCGTATAGACTAATAGAAAAAGCAGAACAACTCATCAAGGGTGGCTTCATTCCTTCATCACCAGCTACCAGCCTCAGTTGGACTACCTACTTCCTATTCTTCTATGGTAGCTGATTCTCCACCATCTTTTTCTGAGGCAGTGGGCCTTTTTAGCTCTGCCTCTTAAAGCTTTGCATGTACTTGCAATATCAGAAGCAATTACTGCCCTCCTTTGTGGCTTGGAATTGCCCCAACTTCAAAACCTTGGAAATAAATGATAGATTTTAGATATACCTATCCCTTTTTAATAGAGCACATAAGGATGGAATACTGTATTTAGGGCGTAGTGGTTCCCAGTCTTTACATATTTTCAAGTGAAGGCCAGAGGGCCACTTTGTTGTCTATTTTATTCCAGCTCTAATTCTAAACTAAAAACTGTGGCTTGAAATTAAGAACATATTTTTCATCATGCATTTCAACTCCTAGCATATTTTAGCCATGTCTAGAAGCAAGATACTAGGAAATAAAGAAGCCAGCCCTCGTAGCCATAAAAACTTCCTTGAATCTTCTTCTCCTTTCTCTGAAAATAGAAAAGGTAACTGAAGGTTATTGATTGGAGTCCAACTCTGTTAACCGTGTAGCCCATGAGAATTTCATCACATTAGTAAACTTCTCTTGTTCACCTATCTAAAGCTGTTTGTTTCATTACCTCATTACCTACTATCACGTCTGAATCATCAAATCCACATTCTAAAATACCTGCTTGTTCATCCCTCAAGTTCATAGAAGAATTACTAAGATGTGGTCAACAAGCACATGACAAAAATTAGTCCAGTAGCTACCAGGGAGAGACACAAGAGAGGTGAATCCTACCTAGAATCTCTACTTTAACTAAAAAGACTGGAAATTGAGGGGATTGTTCTAGTAATTGTTAGAGAATTTAGTATTTTTAAAATCATATCAGAAGAAAGTAAAGCTCTGTGTATACCAAATGTAAATGTCTTTATTTATATTTGAGGGATACTTTATTATAGCTTCTCAGAAAGTATGTAGAATCTCTAGGTAGATTAGAGGGTATCATTATAAAAGAAAAGCAAGAAGTATAAGAATCTGACATGGTTGAAGGGAAACAAACTAAAGTAAAAGAGAAGATTATGTAGAGGAAGAGAACAGAATGAGGCTTCGTGGGCCTTTCTTCACAAAGAGATAAGTCTTTCCTTGATCAAAAAGAAATAGTACCCTTTGGTCATGGAACATTTATGAGGCATTGTAAAGGAATACCTTATTCAAAAGAAACAGATCTCTTAAGAGGGGAAGCACCTTTATTTACTCTGTACATCAAGAAAATGTGCAGGAGATTCACCCACCTGAGAGTGTGAGTTTTCAGACTATTTGGTCAAAGAAAGGACATAGATGATGTACGTGTTATTTCTTCATATTACAAAATTAGCAGTGATATGGGAATTACCCAGATGTCTTCTAAACTTTTTGCTCAACTAAAATAGATTGTTTTGGTAAGTTCTTTTAAGTTCCTCTGTACTGTTAAGTTCCCAAAGTACAGAGGAAGAAAATAGGGGGACTACTGTTCTAACCTTAATTCTAATTAACAATGAGGAATTGGTGGGAGAGTAGAAGTAGAAGAGGCCAAGTAGATGCGGGGAAGTAACATAGTAAACTGTTTAATGACACATAAACAGTTGCAGCTCCTCCCTTGAAGGTGGGAGGGACTTAGACTGTCCTGCCCTATTGACAAGAGCTTAGCAACTTGTATGTGACTTACATTGGCCAAAGAATTGTGAGCAAACGTGACCTACATATCTTACTTTTGGACAAATGCTTTTAGTACATAGTCATCCATGCTCTTTTTTTCTCATCTGCCACAGGTCAGCGGTACCTCAGAAAGAGGTTTTTTTATCAGCTTCAAGCCAGGATGGACATGTAACATAAATTTTTAAAAGCCAATTCATTGATGTAAAACAGTGTTTCTCATTCAGGAGTTATTTTTCCCTCCTGCCCGCACCCAGGAGACAGTTTTGGTTGTCACAGCTAGGGGAGTACAACTGGCATCTGTAGGTAAAGGCCAGGTATGCTGCTACATATGCCACAATGCACAGGATAGGCTCTCACAACAAAGAATTATCTGGCAAAAAAAAAAAAAAAAATGGTACTAATGCTAAGATTGAGAGATCCTGTTGTAAGCTTCTGGGGTTATTTATTAATACAGAATAAACTATCCTGACTAATATAGCAACTATCACACTAGTTTCATAATAGCCAATGTGGGCTGTATACCTCATCCAATGGTTGGGCTTAACCAGTTCTGGGACATTGATTATTAGGAAGACAGATTGGAAAGAAATTCAGGAAAAAAAATGTAGGTATGATACTACGGCATAAGATTTTGAAGGTAACTCAAAAAGTTCAGAAGCTTCCAGTTACACAACTATTACTGTGAGTTGCAAATATTCCAGATAAAAACCAGACAGAAAAGTATAAAACCAATATGGTTGCATATTGAATTCTCCAGTGAACTCAAAATGTTAAAGGAGGTTTGTAATCAAAGATAAATATGAGTCTTTTACACTCTAAAAAATAGCATTAAAAAAACTAAGGTCCAAAATTGGCATGATTTAGATCTGCAAAAAGTGCTAAGATTCCCCAAAGCATTTTTTCTTGTTTTATTTTTTGTTTGTTTTGCTTCTTTTAGTTGTATTAGCAGCAAGATCAAGCAAGAAATGGATCTCTTGTTTGATGCGTATAGACTAATAGAAAAAGCAGAACAACTCATCAAGGGTGGCTTCATTCCTTCATCACCAGCTACCAGCCTCAGTTGGACTACCTACTTCCTATTCTTCTATGGTAGCTGATTCTCCACCATCTTTTTCTGAGGCAGTGGGCCTTTTTAGCTCTGCCTCTTAAAGCTTTGCATGTACTTGCAATATCAGAAGCAATTACTGCCCTCCTTTGTGGCTTGGAATTGCCCCAACTTCAAAACCTTGGAAATAAATGATAGATTTTAGATATACCTATCCCTTTTTAATAGAGCACGTAAGGATGGAATACTGTATTTAGGGCATAGTGGTTCCCAGTCTTTACATGTTTTCAAGTGAAGGCCAGAGGGCCACTTTGTTGTCTATTTTATTCCAGCTCTAATTCTAAACTAAAAACTGTGGCTTGAAATTAAGAACATATTTTTCATCATGCATTTCAACTCCTAGCATATTTTAGCCATGTCTAGAAGCAAGATACTAGGAAATAAAGAAGCCAGCCCTTCGTAGCCATAAAAACTTCCTTGAATCTTCTTCTCCTTTCTCTGAAAATAGAAAAGGTAACTGAAGGTTATTGATTGGAGTCCAACTCTATTAACCGTGTAGCCCATGAGAATTTCATCACATTAGTAAACTTCTCTTGTTCACCTATCTAAAGCTGTTTGTTTCATTACCTCATTACCTACTATCACATCTGAATCATCAAATCCACATTCTAAAATACCTGCTTGTTCATCCCTCAAGTTCATAGAAGAATTACTAAGATGTGGTCAACAAGCACATGACAAAGACCTGTTGGTACACTCACTCTTCACCAGCTTATTGAGTGGTAGGAGATGGAGTAAAAGTAGAAACCACTAGTGAATTTCTGTTTTCTCTCACTAATTCAGCTGAATGATGAAAATCATGCCTTTTTCTCTTTTAATGATAATAATGAATATGAGGTATGCAGCATTTGGGACATATTCTTTACTAATTTCAATTATTTATAAAGTATACCTCAGTCAAAA
>NW_011888922.1:1772807-1800191 GCF_000151845.1 Pteropus vampyrus
TTTTCAAGTGAAGGCCAGAGGGCCACTTTGTTGTCTATTTTATTCCAGCTCTAATTCTAAACTAAAAACTGTGGCTTGAAATTAAGAACATATTTTTCATCATGCATTTCAACTCCTAGCATATTTTAGCCATGTCTAGAAGCAAGATACTAGGAAATAAAGAAGCCAGCCCTTCGTAGCCATAAAAACTTCCTTGAATCTTCTTCTCCTTTCTCTGAAAATAGAAAAGGTAACTGAAGGTTATTGATTGGAGTCCAACTCTATTAACCGTGTAGCCCATGAGAATTTCATCACATTAGTAAACTTCTCTTGTTCACCTATCTAAAGCTGTTTGTTTCATTACCTCATTACCTACTATCACATCTGAATCATCAAATCCACATTCTAAAATACCTGCTTGTTCATCCCTCAAGTTCATAGAAGAATTACTAAGATGTGGTCAACAAGCACATGACAAAGACCTGTTGGTACACTCACTCTTCACCAGCTTATTGAGTGGTAGGAGATGGAGTAAAAGTAGAAACCACTAGTGAATTTCTGTTTTCTCTCACTAATTCAGCTGAATGATGAAAATCATGCCTTTTTCTCTTTTAATGATAATAATGAATATGAGGTATGCAGCATTTGGGACATATTCTTTACTAATTTCAATTATTTATAAAGTATACCTCAGTCAAAAATTCTGAAATTAAAACAAGGGGACGACTTAATAGTAAAGTAAGGCAGAGTTTAAGAAAAGAGCTTATAATGTAATGTGACATTTAAAAATTAAATGTGTTTTATGGATTCCTGATTCTTGATATGTTGCATTAAATCTTTCTTAATTTTATGCCTTTATATTCTTGGTCTTAAAAATAACTACCTGCCACCTGCAAAAAAAAATTGTCAATTCACAAGATAATGCAGATAGCAAATAAACATTCTCAAAAGTGAAATATTACTAGTAATCGAAGAAATACAAATTAAAATATCAAGTTACCATTTTCTCTATTAAAAGTTTTTTGTTGTTTTCTTACTACAAAAGTATAACACCATTATTATAGAAAATACAAAAATACAAATAAGAGAAGTCACAGTGGCAGCACAATTAACATCTCATTATATAGATGTCAGTGTTTTTTCTATTCATGTCTAAAATGTAATAATCTCCTATTGATGGACACTTGAATTTCTTGTCATTGTAAGTAATGCTACAATAAACATCCTGTACGTTAATCTTATTTTTGTATCTCTGATTGTTTTGTTAGGACTAGTTCTTAGAACTGCTATTGCTGAGTCAAAGCATGTTGCATTGTTAAGGCTTTTGATTATCTTTTGACTAGAAATGTTGTATCAGATCTATAAGAGTGTTGGTTTATGCATTCTCTAATCCATTTGTTGATGTTGCTTTCTTACCTTCACCACTTTGATAACTCCAAAATGATATCTCATTGTTTTAATTTGTACTTCTTTGATTAATAATTAGGACATATTTTACAAGTCTTATCAAAATACTACAAATTAAAGAAAAAACCCAATGTCGCATGATTTATAAGAGGAAACAAACACACATGTACCCCCTAAATGTTCAACAAATGGAAAGCAGTTAAGTAAAAACTATAATACTCTTAAACAATAAGCTGTGTGGCTATTAAAACATTAAGTATGCAAAGTACTTTAACTGACATAGAAAAAATATTTATTGTATAATATTAGTAAGATATTAGAATGGTAAGTTTTTATATGTAATTTGACCTCTACTCTTTAAATGTATAAGAAAAATAACCTGAAAGAAAATATGCCAAAATGTAATTGCCACTGCATGATGATAGGTGATTTTTAATATTTTATAATTTTTAATATTTTCCACATTTTTATAATTAATATTTATATTACATTTGTGAAAACATATTTTTTTTAAGTACACAGCATAAATGGTGCAAGATGGGAGATGAAACCGTCCACCTGCAATTTGCATGGCATGTATTCTAACGGAAATCTTAACCATTTGTTGTTGAAACAGGGAACATGAACAGATAACAAATAAGATTTGGATAAGCAGTTAATCAGCCAGTTGTGAAAATGTTAAAAGTTCACTTGCTTGAGAAGCTGACAATTGTTGGAGTCCCCTGAAAATATAATGTTTATGTGGGGTTTTTTCCCCCTTTTTTAGGTTGCTGCTGTTGATCTTCTGGTTCCTGGAGTTGGAGAGCTCTTTGGAGGAAGCCTCAGGGAGGAACGGTACCGTTTCTTAGAGCAGCGACTGGCCAGGTATTGGTCAGACCTAAAAGAAACAACATTCAGAGAGCAGGGATGGGACACTCAGAGACAGTCATGGACCTTAGCACCTGACAGCCCTGAACCTCAGATTCTAAGTAACCTTGAACAAGTTGTTACTTGACCTTTCTGAGCTCTCCTTTGTTAAAGACTAGAACTGTTATGTGAAACAAGGCCACAATAAAATTTGCCCACTATATATATGTATCTCTTCCTATGGAAATGGCTTTTTAAAAAGTTAATGATAGAGGGGCAGGAAGATTTCCCCCTTAAAGCTTGTCCTTCATTTTGATTTTTCTCTTCTCTGTATTCTTTTTTATTTACTCTAAATTATGATTGGCAGTCTCCTATAGGGACATAAAGAGAGACAGACTCTGAACCAGAGAGAAATAAAGATACTGTCTGCTAAGCTAGCATTCAGAATAAGCAGTTTTCTCTTTCTCAGGTTTTCTAAATTGCGTAAGGGTCTTGATTTAGCTATTTGAATAACTTATTTTAACTTGCTGTTTGAGACCTGGGAAATGAATCTGTAAACACACAGAAAATATTTTGGAGAAAAAAAGTAGGGAATCATGTTTCTAATTGAACTACCACTCATATATATTCATGGTCTGCCAACAAACCACAATGACTTTCTAAACTAACCAGGATTATAAATCTCTATTTTCCATGGTTTCCACTTTTGCTGTGCCAGATTTCAAACTTCAGAAAAAAAAAAAAAAGGCTTTCCCATGTTGGAGACATAATCCCTCTCTCCAGGTAATACTGGGTTTCATAGTAACCTGGAAAAGCCATGATTGTTTGAAAATATCCTATTAGCCATTTGTAAGGCCTTCTGTCCCTAATGGAAAAATGCTTTAAAAGTTGAGTCTTTTCCAAGGTCCCCATCTATAAATCTGTTGGGTAACTTGGTTTTGTAATCCTAATTATTTGAACTCTGCTCTATATGGTTCGGGTCCAGAAGAAAGGGGACGAATGTGTTCTGGGAGAACTCTTTTATCAGTGGGAGTACTAACTCCTAAGAAAATCATGAAATTGAAGTTAAGGTCAAACTCTTTAGATGGAAAGAATTTAAAGATTCTCTGGGGGTTTTTTTAAGCACAATAAAAATCACACATGGCAAAAACCTCATCTGTTGAAAGATTAATTGGTCTGTTTTCTCTACTGCTTCCTTCCTTCAGGAAACCTTTCCTCATAACAGTAAATGTTTACCTAATATCTGATAATACCTAAATTTATCTTTCCTAATGAAATGCATATATGTGTTTCCCTCTTTTAGGTATCGTGACTTCTGATTATGTGTTCAGTAATTTTGTATATTTGAATTTTTCATTCTCCTGATCACTTCAGATACACTGTGGTCCCAAACACTTTTTTTAAAAGGCTAAAGTTAATTTCAATGAGTACAAAGAGTTTAAAACTTTATTAACATTTCTTGAATTGGCAAAAACCAATTAGCAACCATATTTTGAAGGCAGCCTGAGAATCTGCACTGTTTTAATGTTATAGAATGAAAGGTGTGTTTGTGTGTCCCTTGTTTATGTGTGCCTTTCAGCAACTTTAAGTAGTTGTAATAGTGCTTTTCTTATATCACAGGACAATTTATTTCAAATGAACCCCCTCTTTCGAGCTCTAAACCATGCTTTCTTTCTATAGTATTGATTGTCTATATTTGATAATACCTGGAACTATTGTTTAACTCACCTTTCTCACCATATAACAAAGTTTCAACTACTCAACTATATTTTATGTTATTTGAGAGCACAAGTTTTGGTTTGTACTTCTTTGTAAAGAGTACACGATCCAGAAAAAATGTTTGGTTGTTAGTATATTTATCTTATTGTCATTCTCTGAAAGAATTTCGTTATTT
This sequence comes from Pteropus vampyrus, assembly GCF_000151845.1. Lineage (NCBI taxonomy): Eukaryota > Metazoa > Chordata > Mammalia > Chiroptera > Pteropodidae > Pteropus > Pteropus vampyrus. The sequence goes on from NW_011888922.1 coordinate 1,776,934, forward strand.
TCCTTTTACAGATTAGGACTGATAGAAGCCTACCAATGGTAAGAACGTGGCCTGTAATGATTCTTATTCTAGCCATTATTCTGAGCATTACACTTTTTACTTATATTCCCAAGGCACTCTGGAAGAGTGCTAAGAACAATGAAAAGGTTCTCAGAAGATTACTTACTCCCTTTGAGTCCTTGAAAACTAGTAATAATAGCTGCCATGTATTTATTATTTATTGTGTGCCAGATAACTGTGTTAAAATTTTGATGTGTATTATCTCATTTAATCACAATAACACCATGTGAGTTAGGTACTATTCTTCTTTTTACTACTTCTCCAGACCTGAGGCCTAGAGATGTTGACTAACACAGAAACATAGAGCTGGGATTTTGTTCCTAACTGTTATGCTTCAGTTTCTCTATGTGTGAAATCAGGGGCTTGAACTAAGTGATCCTTAAGTAATTTCACCCACTGTAGAAACTGAAGCTGCTTAGGAGATCACCTGCCTGCATTTGTACATTTACTTCTCCAAAGCTGTTCTGGTTTTCTTTCTGCAGACCCTTTCTTGGAGTACTTTTTCGACATCCACAAATTTTTTATTTATGTTTTTATAATAGCACTCCTTCAGGATCTTGGTATAATAACATCAACAATATTAATTCTTTCCCTGTACTCAGAAGAAGGAAGGGTCAAATTACACACTCACCTTTTGGTGTTGAAGGAGTTAGATTTCAGAAATACAAAAAGCTTAAAATTTGGTTCTGGTAATGGCCCTTGAATGCCTTTATTATTTACCAGTAATGACCTTACGCATAGTTAATGTCTCTGAGTCTTGGTTTTCTTGGCTATAAAATGGAATAATAATATCTATCTCACAGGATTATTGTGAGAATGAAATGAAATAATATAGATTAAGAATCTACCTAGAGTAGGAAGGAGCTCAGTAAATGCTGATTTCTTCTCTCCTTTCCTTCTTCTGTTCTGAGTCTTGCTATTAGGTAGATGAACTTGATTGAGTAAACTTATGCATTTTACCTCAGTTTCTGTCTACAAGATAATATTCAAATTTTAATTATTGGTTAAGTTTAGGCCTTATCTGGTCTTTATTAATCATTTCAGTGCTATTCTTTTCCCAGTTAAAGTTTTCAAACTGTTAAGATTTCCAAATATAAATATTTATTATCTGAATATTTTTCTTTAAGTGGTTATCAAAATATTTTAAAGATAGAAGGAATTTTTAAAATCTTAAGTCTGTGATCTCTGCTAGTGTTCCACCACATTGTGAGGGGCCATCCCAGGTGTCGAAGAATTTACTCACTTCCTATTTCTACATGCCATATGCAAATAAAACCTGTAACTAGTTCCACAAATTTTGTACCCTCTCTTCTATAATCTGGCTACCCTAGAATCAATTTAACAACAACCCATCAAATACATATTCATTTGAAAACTTGCTTCTTAGAAGTGGATTTTTCCATCTATCAAAGAATAGACAAGAAAAATTCTACAGACCAAATCTCTCTGCTGAATTCAGTTTCCAGACGTTATGCCAGTGTTTTGATATCGATGTATGAGAAATTTAGAACCACTTAAAACTATTGCTAGACTTTTAAGAGCAGCAAGCTCAGATCCTGCAGGTGTTTGTGGCAGGTGGTTTGATATGCCTTTTATCTCATTTTCTCATTAAATCAAAGTATATCCTTCCCCCATGCCTTGTAAACTTGAAGTTAATTCAGCTATTAAACATTTCAATTATTTAAGAATGTGTTCCTTCCATTATTCCTAGCAGTTCTTACTAATCTGAAGTTTTATATTAGATACTCTTCCCTTGGTTCTAACTCACCTAATTGCGATTAATCTTTTATTTTAGAAAGATAAGTACTTAAACTTAACTGCCTAAAATACCAATACATGGAGCCATTATTATTAACAGTGGGGAGATTGGTCATCGTCTTTGGAGCCAAATGACTACCAACTATTGCACTTAAGTTTTATTCTGGAATGATTTTACAAATCATTCAAGAAGCTATAAACTTGTTTTAATATTATGTAACTCAAGAATTCTCCCGCCAAATGACATTAAAATATTTACAGAATCTTCCTGTTCCTCTTCCTTTCCTAAAATAACTTTCTCCCAGGCTGATGTATTGGAATCTGAGTTTGAATCATGGCTGTTCCATTTTCTAGCCATTTCTAGCCATCTTAAGTTGGAATAAAATGTGTATGAATGGGTTTCAGAGGCTGTCTAACATTCTAGAAAAATGACTCTGGACATCTTCCTCTAGGCTTAAAGCAGAAAACCAGAAGTTTCTCCTCACTCCAGTGCCCAAGAGTATATTTTTGTGCCTTCAAACAAATTAATTTTCATATAGTAAGCATCTACTCCGAAGCAGACACTGGATATAAAAGGTTGAATAAGACTCAGTTCCCGCCCTCAATTGCTTAGTTTATGGTCTAATCTAATACAGCATATCTTTTTATAATATATCAGGCAAAACCCTGCACTCTCCTCTGCGTCTTGAACAATATGATTTTGGTTTTAAGAAAGATCATTATCATTAGTGTACTAAGAAATAGAAAAGTAACATTTTGAAGAAAATTAGTAAACTTATTAGAAAATTTTCTGTAGCTTCATGAAGCAAGTTTTCTGTATATAATTTAGAAAGGATCAAGTAACCAAAGTCCATGAATGAATGAAAGGGTGTGCTGTTGTTGGTCTGGATAATCTTTGGCAGATTACTTAAACTTCTCTGTGTCCTTCATCTGTCTATCTGTGGAGGCAAAAGACTGATCTGCCACAATGATGTGAATGATAACAGATGATTACAGAATACTTTGAAACAAAATTATTTTATAACGTCTGATCCCATACAGCATTTATAGGTGATTATTCTGTTTTTTAAAATCAGGTATCTGGACCTTCGTCAATTTGGATCTGTGCCACATGGAGGTTTTGGGATGGGATTTGAACGCTATCTGCAGTGCATCTTGGGAATTGACAATATCAAAGATGTTATCCCTTTTCCAAGATTTACTCATTCCTGTCTTTTATAGCTGGAAGACTGGTTAAGGAGAATCACCCTGAGACAGAGATACTGCACATGAATGTGCATACAGGAGAATATATGTTTGAATTTTAGAAATGCAGTTTTTAAAATGTAATTGCCATGCCATAACATATAATATATGAAAAATAGAAATGACCATGATTTTCTTAGAAAGTTGAGGGCATTTCATGGAAAGATGAACTCTCTCAAAAAGAGGTACTTATAGCAGGTAGAATCTCAAATCTATTGTATTAATTAAGAAGAAATAAAGAAATTTAACTATATGGTCTCAAAGGTCCTTTAAAACTCTAAAACAGAATGAGATATATGTTTTACTTTATCTTTAGCTCAAAGACAAATGATTAGATCACTACATTGTGTGACCTCTGAGAAACAACTAGTAGCTAAAAATAAAATGTTGCTGGATCTTTTCTCCCTTGCCATTGAACCTGTGATAAATGCCCAGCTTATTCTTGGTGCTTTAATAAACTTTACATAAGAAAATATTCCTTTTTTGGATCTTGAGTTGATAAAATTGCTATTCTGAATTGAAATCTTTTTTCATCAGACTGGGTAAAAAAAATCACATTTAATAACTATTAACCCTCAATAAAATGGGTATAGAATGAAAGTATTTCAACATAAAAAAAGGCTGTCTATGACAAATCCTCAGCTAATATCATACTCAATGGTGAAAAACTGAAAGCCTTTCCTCTAGGATCAGGAACAAGACAAGGATGCCCGCTCTCACCGCTGTTATTCAACATAATACTGGAAGTCATAGCTAGAGCAGCCAGGCAAGAGAAAGAAATAAAAGGCATCCAAACTGGGAATGAAAAAGTAAAACTGTCACTATTTGCAGATGACATGATTGTATATTTAGAAAACCCTAAGACTCCACCAAGGGACTATTAGAAACAATAAACAAATAGAGTGAAGTTGCAGGATACAAAATCAATGTGCAAAAATCCATTGTATTCCTATATACTAACAGTGAAGTATCAGAAGAAGAAATTAATTAATCCCATTTACAATTGCAACAAAAAGGATAAAATACCCAGGAATAAACTTAACAAAGTAAGTGAAGGACCTATACCTGAAAACTACAAGACATGATTAAAAGAAATTGAAGAAGATTCAAAGAAATGGAAACATATTTGATGTTCATGGACTGGAAGAATTAACATAGATAAAATAACCATATTACCTAAAGCAATATACAGATTTGATGCAATCCCCATCAAAATCCTTAAGGCATTTTTCAAAGAAATAGGACAAAAAATTCTCAAATTTTATGGAACCACAGAATACCCCAAATAGCCAAAGCAATCCTGAGATAAAAGAACAAAGCCAGAGGTATATTCCCTGATTTCAAATTATACTACAAAGCTACAATAATCAAAACAATATGGTATTAGCAGAAAAACAGATACAGAGATCAGTGGAACAGAATTAGCCCAGAAATAAACACACATACATATGGGCAAATATGTTCAACAAAGGAGCCAAAACATACAATGGAGTAAAAAAAGCCTCTTCAATAAATGATGTTGGGAAAATTGGAAAGCCACATGCAAAAGAATGAAACTAGACTGCTATCTGACACCATATACAAAAATTAACTCAAAATGGATTAAAGGCTTGAATATAAGACCTAAAACAATAAATACATAGAAGAAAACATAAGTACTAAACTTAAGGACCTCGGTCTCAGAGGGATTTTTGTGAACTTGACCCCAAAGGCAAGGGAAGTAAAAGCAAAAATAAATAAATGGGACTGTATCAAATTAAAAAGCTTCTACACAGCAAAAAATCAACAAAACAAAAAGGCAACCAACCAAACAGGAGAAGATATTTGCAAGTGATATCTCTGATAAGGGGCTGATACACAATATATATAAAGAACTCATAAAAAAATCCAATTAAAAAATGGGCAAAGGACCTGAGCAGACACTTTTTCCAAGAAGACATACAGATGGCCAACAAATACATGAAAAGATGCTCAACTTTCAGTAGCTATAAGGGAAATGCAAATCAAAACCACAATGAGATACTACCTCATGCCTGTTAGAATGGCTATTATCAATAAGACAAGAAATAACAAATGTGGGAGAGGATGTAGAGAAAAAGGGAACCCTCATACACTGCTAGTGAAAATGTAAATTGGCACAGCCTCTATGGAAAACAGTATGATGTTTCCTCAAAGAATTAAAAATAGAGCTACCATATGACCCAACAATCCTCCTTCTGGGTAGCTACCCAAAAAATTTGAATACACTTATTTGTAAAGATATATGTACCCCTATGTTCATTGCAACATTATTCACAGTAGCCAAGACATGGAAACAACCTAAGTGTCCTTCAGCTGATAATTGGATAAAGAAAAAGTGATACATATATTACAATGGAATATTACTCAGCCATAAAAAATGATGAGATACTGCCATTTGCGACGACATGGATGGATCTTGTGCATATCATGCTAAGTGAAATAAATCAGATAGAAAAGGACAAGAACTATATGATTTCACTCATATGTGGGATATAAAACAAAGCAACAAACAAACTCAAAGACACAAACAACAGTGGTTATCAGAGAGGAAGGGGGTTAGGGGAAGAACGAAGAGGGTAAAGGGGGTCAAATATATGGTGAAAGAAGGAGACTAGACTTTGGGTGGTGAGCACACAATGCAATATATAGATAATATATTACAGAATTGTACCTGAAACTTACATAATGTTATTAGCCAGTGTTGTCCCAATAAACTTAATTTTAAAAAACTGATCTTTAAAATTTTTTTAAATCTGAAAAAAAAATAAAAATAACTGATCTTTAATTATAAAAGTTAATGAGCTATGTTAATTAAATCACTTGTGTTATGATTAGTTTATATTAGATGTTTATAGCTTTTCTAATAATCAAAAACATATTTTTGATACCTATGGGAAAAAAAGTTATATTTTATAATTCCATTTGGCCTTTTACCAGGGAAATTTGGAAGAAAAGTATTTTTGGTCCTATATGAGGATGCAGATATAGTTAAACCAAAAGGATGGGTAATTCTGGAGTCGAAAGTAATGTCTATTGGAGTGAGAAGATCACTGATTTTGGAGTTTGAGACCTGACATTTCTACCATTTTGCATGTATGAATCTGGACAAGCCAGTTACTCTGTATGAGCTTGTACATCATTTTTCTCAGAGTTGATATAATAATTACATGAAAGGGGTGTGTGTGTGTGTGTTTAAAACTGAAATGCCACACGAATTTTTTTAACTCTTAGTCTTCATTGAGTTACATATATATGGACTTACAGCAAATTGTATATTCAGTAGAATCTATCTTATCAAATAATTGTTAAAAGGTATGTATGCCAGAATAATCAACTTTCTAAGTCTCATTAGATTATTTATCTTTGACTATTTCCTAATGAGTTTGTATATGCGCTTTATTTTAACCTAACTCAAAATCAAACAACTGAAAAGAACTACAGAATCCTAGAGTTGGAACTCATGGAAGTCCTGAGAGGTTGTCAAGGTCAAACTTCTGCCTGATGCAGACAGGTCCTTTATACCTGGGTAGCCTCTTCTTGGCAAAGGCTCAGTATCCCACAAAATAGCTCATTTCATTTCTGAATATCTCTAATTGGTAGCTTCTGCTGAGCTAAAATCTACTTCCCTAGAACTTTAATCCCCTGAGCTTAGATGCCAAGTTTAGGATAGAATAAAAGAGATAATTAGGGCTTCTATTAGGCTTACCTCAACCATGGGTTTAAGAGAGAAATTCATTTGTTTATTCAACAAATATTATTTGAGCATACTCTGTGTGCCAAGAACTATGCTGGGTGCTAAGTGAACAATAGTGAACAAAACAGAAACGACTCCTTTCGTGGAATTTACAGTCTATTAGAAATTATACACAATAAGTAAATAAAATATATTATTTTAAAATAGGACATATGCTAAAATTTTGTACAAAGAACAGGGCAAGAATAAATAAGCTTGCTAGAGAAGGCATCTCTAGCAAAGGTGATGTTTAACCTTAGATCTGGAAGATAAAATGCAAAAACCATTTAAAATATTTGCAAAATCACCCAATATTGATTTGGCATTCAAGTCTTGATACCGTATTGATTTTGTGGAGCAGGAATCACAATCATTCACAGGCCCCAACCCTGGAGGCATTGATTTCCAAGACTATCAGAAATCATGCCTCCAGTGATTTTTGAAGAACCAGATAGAATGATAATGTTAGCATATTGGTAGGGCATCAAAAATAATACTAATAGAATACTGAATTAGAGAAACCCCAGGTTCTGGTCCTAGAGCCACCATTAATTTAGCTGTGGAGCGTTAGGCAAGTAAGGTCATCTTTGTGGCCTCCAGTTATTTCATCTGCAGAACTAAATGAACTCTAAGGATTCTCCTATCTCTTAATCTTCCATGAATCTGTGCTGGACATAGTCACTATAATAATTGATTTAGAGTTTAACCTTTAGACATTATGTTAGTACATACTAGGTCTCTGAAAATGTATAAGGAAATCAAAATCACTGAAATCGTAACAGTAGACTTAAGTGTATTGGATGTGTGTGTACATGAGGTGGGAGTAGGTCCTGCTCAAGGAGTCAAGTATACATTGTTCCTTACCTTTTTGATAGTCTTCGGCAGTATATTTCCAAACTTTAATACTTATTTGTTTATTCTTTCCCTTCACAATTGATCACACAATGAATATCTGGTTGAAGCCAAACATTTGCCACTTATAAAAAGCCTAATCATTTTCACCATTGGCTTAATACTTCTATTTTACCAATTATTGAACTAAAACAAACATTGGTGTCAGACAAAGATGATGAAAATGCCAAAACTAATGTGTTGCTTGCAGGCAACATCAATAGGAAGAAACTTTAAAATATTAATTTGTCAGCTGATACATGAATATCCAAATTCTACGTATAAACACCATTGTATAATTCTGTGTATAATGAATAAAAGTGTGGACTTAATAATCGAGGACCATCTATATTATAATAATATTCTTATAGGGCTTACTATGTGAGTTAAAATGTGATTTGAGTGGTTTTTTTTCTACTTGGGTAGTCAGTTTCCAGTGAGGAAAAAAATCAGATTCTGTTTTCCCAAGATTCCCAAACATCACCTCAAAATAGTAGTCCCAGCAACCCAAGAAAGAGTGTATTCTAAAACTTAGAAATGATTTTTCTATCATTCTCAATTCAAATTTTGAAGTAGGTAGAGAAAAATAGTTACTTTCCATCTGGCTATCCTCTTGCCTAGGGAAGTTGCATTTTGGGTTTGTGGGTTTTGAGAGGGTTTTTTGGTTTGTTTGGTTTTTTTTTTTTTTTTTTGTCTGACAAGAACTTAATTGTGTGAGTGATCCACTCCAGATCTAGACATAACTCTCCCACCCTCTGACCCAGCCCAGAGAATCTAACTGTCACAGAACAGCAGAGGAACTGTTTGACCTTTTGTCCCTCTCAGACAGGATCTGCCAGAAGCGTCCCTCCACAATGTTTCACATTCATATTCTCTATAAATTGAATCTAGATATTCAAGCATGACTGAACGGGCATGGAAGATGTAATTGATTAGATGGATTAACTCTACTTTAAATCTCTTGTTTCAGATAATTATAGATGAAAGATGCTTATTTGGATTGGATTGCTATTTATTCATATATTTATTTTAGTAAGTGGTGAGGCAAGAGCATAAAAATGCAGAGTTGAAAGACAGATTGGCCTGGATTGAATTGATAAGAAATGTGTGGGGCTTTTGGCTTCTGATCAATATTTGTATTCAGTATGCAATCTAAAGTATGCGTAATAAAAAGAAAACAGGTGGGAGTAATATCTGATTATAGTTTCTTCCCAGTTTATATTTCAAATTAAAAGATTTTAAAAAGCATTAAGAGCAGAAAGCAACCCTAATCACCCTACACAAAAATATTAATAAGACTTCCATAGGAGAGATCTTATTAGATCATAGTCAACACTTATCCAGAAACCTAGACATTCTACCATTGCCAGGAGCCCTGGAGTGTCCCTCTGATCACTTATAGCCCCAACTAGCTCTTGTGTGATGAATTTAAAGCCATTATTAGCACATGTGTGGGAGTTTCTAGGGTACCTTTGTAAAGAAGTCAGGACTTTAGGTGGTTCGTAAAATGTCAGACAGCTACTGAATTAACATAGCTCATGACCCTTCCATAACTTTTTTCTATATCTTTACTGTTCATAATTACTATTAATAACATGACTATTATTTGGACATTGTTTACAAAATTTTTTAACATTCACAATATATTGTGGACCTCATTCCGTTGTAGCTTATTGTGCCTCAAATTCATCTGGTTTAATGAAAGAGTCTTTTATTTGTTACAAAGATTGGCTATTTGGAATTCCTAATATTGAGGGAGAGTAAGACTATGAATAAAGTTCACTGCTCTGAGCCTCCAGAGAAACTGAAAACACAGAACTTTTTATAGTAATTAAAGACTCTTGCATCTTAAGCCCCAGAGTTTACTGGACATGTTGCAAAACAAACACATTGACCTCTGATTGCATTGTTCTGCACAGAAAGAAGAAAATTAGCAATGTGAAGAAATATGATGATTGAGCTCAAATACATTTCAGTAAAGAGAAACATTGAAAATGGAATAAAGGGTCCTGGACCCAGCTATGTACTTAAGCTCACTATGCATCAATTTTTTAAATGAATTTATACTCATAATGCCCTACCTTTTAGGATTATCCATCAATATACATAGACAAACACATGAAAGAACTTTGGTGGGAATTATTAAAATCCTCCCACCAAATGATGGACATTTGATACTTCAAGATAATACTTGAAGATGATATTTCAAGAATAGAAACTTGGTGGGCCCATCTAGCAAAGATTTTTTTTTGTACTACAAATGTACATGTATACAGCTAGAACTGTATTTTGCAGAACCTGGGCCATTTACAACTTTGACTCTTTGACTCATAATCTCTGCACAGTGGCTCAAGAAACTGCTGCTTGGCTGTTTTTCTAGGAGCCTAGATTTGAAGAATCGAGATTATATTCCTTTCCCTGTCTGTGATGTGTAAATATTTTCCCCAGTTCCTAGTAATTTACGCGCCATCCCTTCAGTAAATAGGAGCTCTCTGACCTTAAGAGATAACTTAATTCTTGGAGAACTCTGATGTGGTAATAATAAAATCTGCCTCTCCATAGCATGCAAATGTAATAAATTAGAAACAGCGACACTTTCTCTTCTCCCCAGCCTTCTCCAGTTGGGCAATCTGTCCTTCCCTAAAGGGCTGCACTCCACTAGGTTATACATCAGGCCGTATATCCCTTAAATGGGCCTTTCTCTTAGCAGAAGAATGCTTCCCTCCACTATCTACTCAGCTGCTACCCAAGTATCCTGTGATACCAGTCTTGATATTAGAAAAGCTTTAAAGTTTCCAGTGCCTTCTTCCTATCTGTCTTACAGCCTGTAGTAGTTGTTCTTCTTCCTGCATATGTAATACTACTAAAAAATCATAGTTACAATTTTAAGATGTTCAGGGCAGTCTCAACGGCCTGCATTGGGGGATTGCGGGAATGGACTTGGGTTAAAGAACAGTAAGTTCTTTCACTGAAGATTTCCACTAATATGCAGATTTTATTTGCAGTGCCCCAAAAGGGAGAAATTGATTCCTATACAGTTAGGATATGGCCAGCTGATGATGTCTCTAAATGTAATTTCCATCTCCATATTCTGCATTACAGATTTTTGCAATAGGAAATTGCTGCCAGAAAATGTGCTGGATTTTTGGTGTCTTGGAAAGGGTATTAGACAAAGAAGGAGAAGACTTTGGTTTAAGTCTGGCACTCTACTTGGAAGTTATGGAAACTTGAGCAAATTATTTTATCTCTGAGTTTGTATATCCATCTGCAAAATGAGGGTAATATTTATAAAGTGTGAGAAATAATGATTGCATGAAAGGGTCTCATAAACTGAAAAGCACTAGAACCTTTTGAAAGGTTTTCCTTAGAAACTCAAAAACAAACCTGTATGAACTAAGATAGTTATTGCATGTTGAATGAAATATTTTATAGCCATTATAAATTATAAGAGAAAATGTGTTGAAAAAGTTTTAATTGTAGTTTGCAATTACAACGGTATAAAAGCTACATACATAGACTAGAAGCACATGGGGGGAGAATTAAATCAGCTGTTTTGGGGCAGTAGAGTTGAATCACTTTTTCTTTCAAAATCTCTTTGGTGTATTCAGTTCAGTTCAATAAAGTTATTGAGCACTCATTGTTCCCGGTCCAGTGCTAGACTCTATTGATACAGGGAGAAACAAGACATGCTCCCTTGACTCCCATTTCATAGTCTTTGCAAAGTTTATTGTGTATAAGAATCATCTGGTTCCAATAAGATGGTGGAGAAGATAAATGCCGTGTTTGCCTCCTCACAACCACATCAAAATTAGAACTACAGAACAGCCATCATTGGGAGTCACCTGAAGTCTAGATGAACAAATGTTCTACAACTGGGGACACACAGAAGAGGCCACCTGGAGACTGGTAGGAAGGGCGGAGACATGGAATGGGCTGGTCCCACACCCACATGTGCTGGTTGATAATCAGGAAGGAGATCCTCACTGCGGAGATCCCCAGACCCACACCGGGGTCCCCAGCCCGGAGTTCCAGAGCCAGGAAGAGAAGTCCCCACAATATCTGGCTGTGAAAACCAGCAGAGAATGTGGCCGAGTGAGACAGAGGGCCATTGGAATCCCAGACATTCCTCTTAAGGAGCCTATGCATGGACTTAATCACTGATAGTCTCACTCACTCTGAGCTCCAGTGCTGAGGCGGCAGCTCAAAAGGCACTGGGGAAAAACAGAGAGGAGTTGAATTGTCTGGCTTCAGGGCGAGGGCTGGAAGGGCAACTTTCTCCCAGACAGAAGTGCTGGCAGAGGGTATTGTTCCTTTGTTGAGCTCTCCTCCGTCTCGGCTTGCAGACGCAGGCAGCAGCCACATCTGAGTGTCCATTTGCACCATGCTGGTGGTTCGCCCCACCCAACTTGCAGACCCATCCAGGCCACCTCCAGTGGCTTTTCCATACAAATGGCTTGTCTTGGCTCATGCTGCAGACTTTTCTAAAGTCTCTCTAAGGTTCACAAAACCTAAATAAGCAATGTCTGTCCTTGGCATGCCTTGAACCTCTCACTGAGCAGCCTCAAGCCCAGGACTAGCAGCAGCCATCCTCGGTTTGTGGCTTGGCCTCTCAAGCCACATCAGAGCCCAGCATATGAGTGGTGGCCTTCTGCAGGTTGCTTGCTGGCTCAGGCCAGGTAGCCCCAGGCAGGGCACAGACTGTGGCTAAACTTGGCCTGTGGCAGGACCCCTCTTAGGAGGCCCCAGCCTGCATACCTGGTGGCCAGCTTCAGTCTGAGCCATAGCATCACCTGGGGCCACATCTGAGGACAACACGCCCAAAGGGCAGACTGAGCAGGCACCAGAACCCTGCTAAAGCAGACTCTGGTCTATAGGGTCAACTGCTGTACAACAGTTCCTCCAGTGTCCTCACTAGCCAGTCCTCACAACCAATCAGCCTGAGGATCAGTCCCTCCCATTGATGTGCAAAAAGCAACCAAGGCTCAACTACAGCAGGAGGGCACATACAACCCATACAAGGGACATTCCTGGAGCACCCAGCAAACCGCAGAGACTGCACCACTGTGCCCCACAGGACACCTACTACATAAGCCCACTCTTCTAAGACCAGGGGACTTAGCAGCTCTACCTAATGCATAGAAACAAACACAGAAGGCAGCCAAAATGGAGAGACAAAGAAATGTCACAAACGAAAGAACACAAGAAAGCTCCAGAAAAAGAGCTAAACAAAATAGAGAGAAGCAGTCTACTATTTGCAGAGTTCAAAATACTGGTTATAAGGATGCTCAATGAACTTAAGAGAAGGGTAGATGAACTCAGCGAGAACTTTAACAAGGAGATAGAAAACATAAAAATGGAGACAGAAAACAAAGTACCAGTCAGAAATGAAGAATACCTTAGGAGGAATCAAAAGTAGATTAGATGAAGCAGAGGACTGAATCAGTGAATCAGAAGATAAGGTAGCAGAAAACACTCAGTCAGAACAGGAAACAAGAAAAAAGAATCCAAAAAAGTAAGGATAGTTTAAGAGGCCTCTGGGACCATGTCAAGCATACCAACTTTCACATTATAGCGGTACTAGAGGAGAAGAGAGAGAGTGAGGAATTGAAGACCTGTTTCAACAAATAACGACTGAAAACTTCCCTAACCTAGAGAAGGAAATGGACATGCAAGCCCAGGAAGCTCAGAGTCCCAAACAAGATGAACCCAAAGAGGCCCACACCAAGACATGTCATAATTAAAATGCCAAAGGTTTAAGCCAAAGAATCTTAAAACCAGCAAGAGAAAAGCATCCAGTTACCTACAAGAGAGCTCTCATATGACTGTCAGCTAATTTCTCTACAGAAACTTCGCAGACCAGAATGGATTGGCATGAAATGTTCAAGTGATGAAAAGCAACCTTCAACCAAGATTACTCAGCAAAGCTATCATTTAGAATCAAAGGATAGGTTAAAGAGGTTCCCAAACAAGAAAAAGCTAAATGAGTTGATCACCAGCAAACCAGTATTACAGGAAATGTTGGAGAGACAGCTTTAAGAAGAAGAAAATATATATCTCAAAAATATGAATAATAAAATGCCAGTCAGAAGATAGGACAGCTGAATGAATAAGAAAACAAGACCCTTACTTATGCTGCCTATAAAAGACTCACTTCAGATCGAAAGACAGGGATTAAGAAGTACAAATTGGTAACTACAAAATAGTTATGGGGATGTAAAGTATAGCATAAGGAATATAGTCAATATTATCATAATTATGTATGGTTTCAAATGGGTATTAGATTTATCAGGGTGATCACTTTGAAAGTTATAAATGTCTAATCACTATGTTGTACACCTGAAATATATCTTATGCCAAAAAATTAAAAAATAAAAAAAAATTTTTTAAAGCTGGTTAATGGAAGAGTCCTATAGTCTGGCTCCTGAGTCCACATCCTTAATCACTAGACTGTACCTATGCTTCTCAGTGATAATTATACTTCAGAGCCAACGAACACAAAAGAAGCTACTCAAGGCAGTCAGTCCTCTCTTCACAAGGCAAACTGCAATTTAGTTTCAACAAAACATTATATTAATATCATTTTGAATGTTTAAAAAAAAAATCACTTGATTAATTCGAATTACCCTGATCCCACCCTAGAAAGTCTGATTCAATAGGTCTGGGATGGAACAGCCCACAATTTGTGTTTCTTAAACAGTTACCCTGAGTGATTCTAGTAATTCTAATGTAGGCAGTTTAATTCCACACTGTGAGAAACCTTCAGTGAGGTTTTAATATTTTTACAGTAAAAGATTAATACTAATTACAAACATCTGCTCATTGAAGAAGGTACTCTGTGATTGCTCTGTCTAAACCTTTGAGCTGGTTTTTATGCCTTTATATGCAGGATGAGAAAGCCAGCCTGCAGAGTGGCAGTGCTCTATACATGTGTTTCTCTCCCACTCTGATTCCTCCTATGCCTAGTGTTGTATCAATATCTAGATGCTTCCCCTTTTCTTTCTCCACCCTACCCGCAACCAGATATGTCAACGTTATTGAAATAAAATAGAAAGCATATCTAGTTTACTAATTTTTGCTGGAAGACTCTTGTATATGGTTAATGTTTCTCAAAAAACTTAGTGGGCTATTCATTGATCAACAGCCACAAAAATATCCTATGTGGAAACTTCTTAGTCTTAATGTGTGACTATCATTTAGCTCCTGATCGATTTTTTCTCAGATTCTTGTCTTGCCCCTTGAGTTGGAGTATGCCCTGCATTCCGACTCGCACCGCTTGTTTTCACATGCCTGTGACTGGGCTTGGGTGGCTTTCTCAGGCTACACACCTGTCGCCTCTTAGTCACCCAGAATTAAAATATTACAACTCTAATCACACTGTCTGAGGCTGAGAGGCTTTATTTTAAGAGCGGCGATACTCCAAAATGCAGCTAGGATTTCTTCATGTTCACGTGTTTATATTACTAGTGTTAGTGTTTATATTACTTGTACTTCAAGATACCAAGGGTTGGACAATGACTTCCAGACTCCCTCCTTTCATTCTGCTCTCTCAAAACTATATGCAAATTCTGGTCACATTCTGCTGCCATTTGTCTCCTCTGCCACAACCCAAGCTCCATGAGAAGAGAGAGGAGAATGCATTCATCTTTGTATGTGCAGTGCTCTGGAGAGCATCTGGCGCATAATAGGTACTCATTAAATAACTCTGGAATGAATTAGGTATCACTGAGGTATCAAAAAAAAAAAAAAGACAAGACAGAAATATGTCCATCAGACAAAAGAGAAATATTCCTTAAAAAGTAATACCCAAATTGGCTTTTCCCTCTTTATATGTCTGAAATATTTCATACATTTTTAAACTAGTCCTTTCAGCATAAATCCAGGACTGGAACCATGGCCTAACACAGAACAAAAAGTCAGGAATCAAAAATAATTGTTATTTGTCTTCATAATCTGTTACCAAAGGTGAGTTTCTAGGGCAGCTCTCCCAGCTTTGCTTCTGGAATACAGTGATCTAATAGATCAATTCTCTAGAACCTCACTATACTGTTCATCATTATATAACCAGCACCTAGCCACATGCCTTGCACACAGCGGGTGCTCAGTAAATATTTGCTGAGCGAATGTATTTTATTGACAAAAGAATTTCAAAAGCAAGTCTTAGATGAACTTAGTATTGCTCAGATTTTCAGTTAGTGGTTTCTCCACTTTACTGTCTAAATCCAAATGACTTTCTTGCCTCCAAATTGATGTGGCTATTACATCATCTAATTCAGCAAATGTTAATTGATGCCTACTCTGTGTAGCTCTAGGAGCACCCAAAAACAAGTAAAACCTAAGCCCTTACAGTCTGTCCCCATACAGTTAGTTGCTACAGTCCCTGTGCTCCCACAACCCTCAGAATCTACCTCTGTTATAACATTACCTGTACACTACTGTAGACATCTGCTTACCCATTTCTTTCCTCAGAAAGACCCTGAACTTAAGACCCTGGACTTATTCATCTTTGTATTCTTATGCTGAACTTGGGGTAGTAGGTTCTTAGAAAATCCTTATTGAGAATTGAATAACAAATACATAAATATTTCCTAAGTGTTTGAATGTAAGTGTTTTATATTTGAATAGAAATTCATGCCTAAGTGTTTTTCAGAGTTTCGAATGATAGATATTCAGTATATCCTGAAAGGAACAAAGCTGGTTTTCATGTCTCTTAAATGAGGTGCTTAATTAATTATCGAACCCATCCCTCCTCTAAGAAGTCCCCCACCTCTATCCGAGCCAGTGTATCCCCAGCAGAGGTACTGGGACATGAGCTTCCCTTGCTGCCTGTATTAGGGGTGGATACCTGACCTAAAATGGACTAGTCTCATTTTTTTCTTGGAAAATTGCAGTTTTGAACACTAGCGGGTCTGGACTGCTCATTTGAACCAGGAACATGTAAACTTAAGAGCTGCAAGGCAATCATGTACCTGAAGAGATGGAGAAAGCAGTCTACAGAGAGAAAGAAAGGAAGGCAAAATGCTCAGAGATGAAAAACCATATGGCCCATGAAAGAGAGACAGACGGTCGTACAAACTGGCTGCCTAGTTTTTGCTCCATTTAGTCCTTGGTTGCTACCCTTCCTGAGGCCAGATTATTCAACCTTTTCTTTGGTTTCATGAGATATACCTCATTTTCTGACCAATAAATTCCCTATTTGGGCTTCAGTGAATTTCAAATGGTTATCTGCTTTTACAACTAAAAATATAAGACATTATGTGATGTATGGAAAGAATTCTTTTTTAGCCATGTTACCTTTTAGTCACACCCACATATTATCCCAGAATATGTTAATTAGGAAATTATTTAGATGAAGAATTCCTGATAAATAAGGTGTAATAGGGAGGGTAAGTGACTTCTTTGCTTTTCAAGTTTTTTGATCCTCTAAGTCACAAAAACAAAACAAATGAATGGAGACTTATTTACATAGGGAATGGGACACATCAGACTTTTTAAACTACAAAATTGGGTTAGAGAGGTTTTGAAGAACCAACATATTTGGCAGTGTCCCAAGAAAGCCATTTTTGAAGATTCTGCTTTCCAGAACGACACAAGAATGGCTTTTGTCATGGGCCTTAGCTGTGTTTCAGAAGAGCCAAAACTGAAAACTGAAAGAGACTAAATAAACACGTGTGTGTGCCTAGAGCAGGCCAGACCCTGCTGGCCATACACTGATGGCCAAGTCTGTCAAAGTGGGATGAAAGACTCCACTCTTTGAAACAGTTACAAATGCGTATAGAGCTTTGTGTGCCACATTCATTCAACCCTGGCATGCCACACCCTGAGTTTAGTCCTCACTTAATCATTCTGAAAACATACATGGAAAATAGAGGGAATTGTGGACAGCTAAAATCATTATTTGGTTTAGGAAAATTTCAGAGGAAAATCGTAGGGTTTTTTCCTAGAATGTTATGAAAATATTAAGCTATAATGATTGCTGCCAACATATTTCTAACCACTCTAGGAAAAGAAAACAACAACAACAAATAAGTTTCCAGCTCTTCTGAGTGACACTGGACCTTGAAGAGCTTGCATGTAATTCGACTGCAACTACTTTACTTTTTAGTTAATGGTGTTAAATGTGCCTCATAACTTCTGATCCCGGTGGGGCTGTCATTTAGAAGGGTTTGGGGGGAAGCTGTTTTAATTCTGGCTTTTGTTTCAGCCACTAAATGTAATGCCACATGATTGTTGACCCAACAGTAATCCAGTTAAAAAACAGTCTTCAGAGTTACTGCATCATCAAAATTAACCCTGATTACATCAAATTATGTTGAAACAGACCACAGCTGTTTGCCCTGTTGAAGCAACTGCTTGAGAGCTCATCCAGAAGATACATCTGGGTGTCAGGAAGATATATTTGGGTTTTCATTTTTGTTTCTCAACACAAATGTGGGAGGGAAACTCTCTATTCTGCTCAGAGTGCTTGGTGGGAGCCGAAAACCTTGTGAATCTCCAGAATCAAAAATCCTCTTAATTCCAAAAGAGAAGAAAACCTGACACCTTTTGTCTGGGTTTCTATAGGATGTAAGAAGAAGAAATTCACATCTGTTGAGTATTGCTCTTGTCAGCAGAAAGAGGTGGAACCAACTACAGAGAAGTGTGTTGGGATTTTCTGTGGTAGGCTATACGCAGTGGTGTGCTAGAGCTGACTCATACCAGCCTATGAGAATAGATTGTTAAATTGTAAAAAATTTTGCAAGCTGGTTATTAAAAATAACATTATTAAAATTAAATTATAATTTTAAAAAATAGAAAATAAGTATTGAAGATGTGGACAGATTGGAGCCCTCATACATTGCTGGTAGGAATGTAAATAGTGTAACTACTGTGAGAAACAGTTCTGTAAAAAGTTAAACACAGTCACAGTATGATCAGCAATTCATCTCCTAAGTATATACCCAAGAGTACTGAAAGTATAGTTCACACAAAAACTTGTACACGAATGTTCACAACAACGTTATTCATAATAGCCACAAAGTGAAAACAAATTAAATGTCCAACTGATGGATAATTTTATCCATGCAATGGAATATTATTCAGCCATAAAAAGGAATGAAGAAAAACCGACATGTGCCACAACATGGATGAACCTTGAAAACATTATACAAAGTTAAAGAAGGTAAACACAAGAGGCCACATATTGTATGATTCTGATTATATGAAATGTCAGAATTGGCAAATCCGTGGAGACAGAAAGTAAATTACTGGTTGCCAGGGGTTAGGGTCAGGAGAATGGGAGTGACTGCTAATGGATCTGGAGTTTCTTTTTGAGGTAATGAAAAATGTTCTGAAATTAGATAGCAATAATGGTTGCACAACTTGGTGAATGTACGAAAAACCACTGAATCATCCACTTTAAAAGGGTGACATTTTTGGTATGTGAACGATGCCTTAATTAAAAAATGATCACATAAACTTACGATTAAATAAGTTATATTAAACGCAAAGGGAATAAAGCAAAACTACATTTAAACTACATTTTGCTATTGTCTCTGCTCTTGGTGTTATGTCTGTTTTATCTTTATATTGGTTTATTACTGTGTATCTCATAACTCTGTATTCAAAGACTCAAAGTTGATAGATTGAAATTGGTCGGATGTAGGGTGGGAAGAGTGTAGTATTTCCACCACAAAAATCATCACATACTACAGATTAAGGCCACCACCACCAGCAGGGAGCCAGTTCTTAAATATTTACCAGCACTTCACTGGCTGTATGGGTCAGACAATCATCTTGGGTAACTTCAGTAGAATTAGAGAGTTAGATGAGATGATCTCCCACGGCCCTTGGATCCCCAGCAAAACAAAGACTAGTAAATCTGCACAGCTACCATGCGTGTATTCAGTGCAGAAGAAAATGGCATTTCTGGTCAGCTGTTGGGTGAAACCCAGTTTGTATCAGGAGACTTGCTTTTTCCAGCTTTACTTGTATTGTGTGTAGGAATAAAGTGCTAGAGCTCCTCTAGTAAAGCCAGATATCAAACCACAAATGATTCAATTCTTAGTCCTAGAGAGGAGGGTATCTGGGTAGTTTGTACAACAGTGTCAGGATTTGGAAACTAAGGGTGACATAATATGGAGCCTGGGAGTAGAAGTCAAAAGGTCTAAGCCAATGGTCTGGAACCACCGTTTCTGAAACTACCCCATGGTTTCAACCACTGAGAAACTGGGTAGGATTACCTCCACTTCCTCAGCCCTTCCCACCAGGCCAGTCCCTGTGGGTTTAAACACTCCAGCCACTTATAAAGACCTTCATAGGTACTATTCTCTGGGGGTGTATGGATCAGGGCATTCTGGATTCTCCAGGGGACCACAGCTCCCATCTTATCCTTTAGGGTTGGTTCCTTCATTCTCGCAACAAACATATAATGAGCATCTATTGTATGGTGGGTGGCTCTAGGGAAACATTTGCAGTACAGTGTGACAACCCAATTTATGTAGGTGCAGTGCGATCTAAGAAAATGAACAACTATACTGGGGAATGGAGATGGTGAGTTTTAGGTAATGGAGTCTTGACCTCTGTTCAAGATTTAATTCAAGGGAGGAGTTCTGTGAAAGAAGTTAAATATGGTTTGGAGTACTAAGGCACTTTCCCAGTGTCTTTGTTCATGGGAGAATATGATAACTGATATTCCAGCATGATCTGTGAACACCGACATTACCACTGCCACCAGTATCAGCAGAAATGTCCCAGGAGCCTAACTGCCCCAAAGCAATTAACACAGGTTCTGGTTCTTTACAAAGAAAAATTGGGAAGCTAGACTTGTCAAACTTTTTAAGAAAGCTTATTTCCCAAATGTCTTCCACTGGTTGTAATGTCAAGTAACAGACTGTCAGCAGCCGCAGACAGGGAGGGAACCCAATTATGTCTTCAACCACACCCCAAGCCCACTTCCAGATCTCAGTCCCATCCAGATGCCAAAAGCTGATTTGAGTAAGTCAGAGTAATTTGATGAAGAGAACCAAGTGGGCTCAAAGCACCCAGGGGTTAAATAGGTGCAAAACCCCAACATGCAGGAGAGACAAGTGTCATGAAAGTCACCAGCCAAGGTGGCTCTGCTGGCCACACTGACCTTGGCAGGCAGCACTCAGCTCTGAAATTAACCTGTCAACTAAATTGAAGGGGAGAAAAGGCAGAAACGCTAGAACACAAACATCCATCCCCACCCCCAGTGCAATCACTGACGTCAGCCCTGGCGTGGGTGGTATTAATCACACCAGCCTGGTGTGCAGTTGAGGACAGCTCTCCTTCCAGCCCTTCCAACCCGTTCCTGGGAGTGTTCCACCAGCCATGCACCTGCCACTGGCTACAAACCCTCAACTCCCAGACAGGCACGGATGCAGGCTGTCGCTGACAACACTCAAAGCCACAGTGCACCCTTTAGAACCCAAGGTTTGGAGGAGCAAAATATGGTGCCATGCAATCCTATCAGGTGTGCATTTCTCTAATCTCTTCAATGCTCCCTCCACAGAAACCCTCTCCATAAGATGGTCACTTCCTGGAGATTTCATGAGAATATAGAATTAATAACCCAAAGTGATCCTTGCAGCTGGTCATTAATTCCTTCAGGAAATACCTGTGGTCTTTAATCAAAAGTGCCTAAATTATAGACTAGTGGTGCCTATCCTCGCAGGTTGGGCGGTACTGTCATCCCAACCGATTCCGATAGATGGCGCTTAGCTTCACCTAAATAAGTCAATTTGTTTTCCATTTCTCGCTCGCAGGGAGCGTTTTAAAAAAAGGGGGGGAGGGGGAGAGGGAGAGAGAGGGAGAGAGGGAGACATGGAACTTACTAAAAAAGCCCAGACAGGAACGTTCTGTCCGATAGCCGTTTCCAGGCCTGGCACGCACCTTCAGACTCAGAAGACTGGAGCCATACCAGGATACAGTCAGGGGCCTCAGCACTCAGCAGTCCTGCCTCCTATGTGCAGCTTGATCTAGGCACTAGCAGCTTAAGAATGAGAAAGATAGGGTAGCTGCAAACAAACCATGTAATTTATCAGATTCTGCAATCCTTGAGACTTGGCACCATGACTCAGATGTGAATGAAGTCAGAAGTTGTTTTATTTTGTTTGGGAGTCACTGCCTCCTGATTGATTTGGCGGACTTGTGTATTTTAAGATTTGTCTCAGAGTTTTAAGGTACTTAAGCCAGAGGTAAAAATGGCCATGATTCTGGTGGTGGCCCTTGTACGTGGCTTAAGGATCCCTAAATTGGAAGAGTAGGGGAGCTCTGGTCTTCGCGACAGCGGGATCTGGCTTTCCATGCAATCCAGCAGCACACTGAATAGTGAAGAAAGTCAGTGAAATGTTGGGTCCAGGGGAGCAATTTCTAAATCTCCCTGAGTGTAAAACTTGCCAAGATCTGAAAAACCAGATGGATGTCCAACGACTTGAAACAACTAGTTTTGCAGCAGAGGCAGGGAAATGAATAGAGGCCGCTTCCTCTACTCATCTTCCTGCAGCACAGTTCCCTGTTGATGCAGTGGGTTACTCTCATTTCTTGAAGAAGTTGGGGGGAGGACCTACCTTTTAATATTGCTTGTAAAGGTACACCGTGAGTGGGAAAGAGCCCCTACCCACGGTTTCTTTTTTTCCTCCGCCCTTTCCCTGATATGTAGGGTTGTCTAAGTGTGTGCTTCCGCATACTTCATCTCAGATAAATCTCACCACAGTGCAGTGAGAGAGGTACCGTTATGTCTCAATTTTCATATGAACACCAGAGAGGCCTCATAACCTATGTCAATAAGTTGGAATGCTGGGGAATTTTGACCCTAATTTCTTAGTCTACACCACCTTGCCTTCCAATTCACCATGAAATACATTGATTCATTTTTGTTTCCTTGTTTCTGTAAATCATATGAATTTTCTTTTACTAAATTGTTTTGCCCAGAGGCAGTGAAGGAGCCAGCTGAACTTTATTTCCTGGTAATAAGAGGTACCCAAGTTGATCTGCACACATTAAATTCCCCCATTTTTAAAAAGCAGGTGAGCAGGACGACCCCACCCCCACCTCTCCACCCCCGACCCCGGAATTACAAACTTGGCTCTGCATCGCACAGGCTTTGGGACTTTAAGCTATCTGTAAAATGGGAATAATACTGCCCATCCAGTTTGCAGACTCGTCGAGACAATTTTGTAAACAAGGAATGTCAAAGAGCCGAGCACGCAATAGTCTGTTTTCTTCATTCCTTCTCCCGCCAAGGGAGTGTGAGAGTTAAAGAAACTCTTGCTAGGAAGCGGAATTTCAGCAGAACCTGTGACCCAGTGAAACCTGAAACTCTGGGAATGGATAGGAAACTGGAGCAGCCCTCGAGTCCCTTCCTGACGACCCTCTCTGAAAAATCGATTCGCGATCAAGAGCGCGCAGCCCCCTCCCTTCACCCTACCCCGCCCGCATCCCCACTAGGGGCGCAGCCGCCTCCTCTGCGTGCTGCTGGAGGATTCAGGAATAAAGCAAGACCGCGCAGGGCGGGGGACCGCGGCCGGCGGCAGGCGTCCTGGCGAACCTC
>NW_011888922.1:1800911-1828803 GCF_000151845.1 Pteropus vampyrus
CGGCCAGCGCGCCTTGAGACTTGGGTTTGTGTGAGGCACCTGCACACCTGTCACAGGTGCGCCGCCGAGGGGCGGGGCGGGGCGGGCGGGCCAGCAGGTGGAGGCTGCGGCTCCTTCGCCGCGGGGTGGGCGCGGTGGCAGCGCCTTCCCAGCCAGCCTCTCTGTAAACTACATACAGTATTGAAGTTTGTATTGATTGTTTTTGGAGAGCGAGAGAGTTGATTTTCGGGGTTCGGGGACGATAGTAACCCTGAGCGGCTTCCGCCTGCAGGGATGGGGGAGTGGGCAGGAAAGGGGAGCATAGGCTGTGGGGCTGCGCAGCCTGGCCCCACAAAGGGCGAGGCGTCTCACACCCTTTCCCCCTTCCCTTTCTCTGCCCGCCCCTCCCGGCGGCCGCCTGCTTCCTTCCAGTCCACAGCTTCTGCATCATGGGCAGCGTCAGCAGCATGTGCAGCCCTTGTATGAAGTGACTCATTTGTTTGTCCCTCTTCTTTCCCTTTATTCTGTATGTCTCTCACATACATCCCCACCACCACCACTCAACTCTTCGATGGTGACACTGCAGTTTGGTCTGCTATAACTGACCCAGGTTTTGTGTTGTGCGGTCCTGGGTGTTGGGGGGTCGAGAGAAATCAAGGTTCTCAGCTGCCAGGTGGTGCTAACCGACAGTGTTTACTGAAATGGTTGGGACAGCCTCTCCCTTCTAGGTGAGGAACTGGCAACATCAAGCAGAAGGTGGTACAGTCTGGTGCTGAGCGGTCAGAAGGTCTGGCTTCCCCCAAACAACAGAAGATGCCGTGCCTAGTGGGGTCAAAGTACAAACTGGAGCCAATTACTGAGATTTGGCTGAAATCAGCCCTGGGCTATTTGCAGGTGTTTTGAAATAGAAATAAGGTCGCTAAAAAGTGTCAAGGTCTCCCATCCTTTCGTTCTGCACTTCCTATGAAATGTCCTTGTTAAACTGACTCGAAGCTCTGGGATCATTCCCACAGCATGGAAGTGAGCTAGCTGTTGCCTTCCAGCTGCAGTGCATCAAGGGAGCTCTGAATAGACCCTGCCCTCCAGTCAGCTGCACCAGTGGCTGTCCATGGAGGGAGAGGCAGAAGCTTACCAGAATTTCCTGTCTTGGCTCCCCAGATCAGAACCAAGGGACTCTGGCCTCTGGACTGAGGAAGTGACACTCTGTTTTTCAAAGGAAGTGTTGTTGTTGGGGAGTGCAAGTGTATGTGTATGTAAATGAAATCAGGCTCTTATTTAGATTATTTGCTGGGAAAACATTCTAAAGATTTAGCACACGACTTTTGAAAGTGGACATAGAATTAAAATAGTAGGGATGTGTTCATCTAAGTTCTAAAGCTCATTTTCAGGCATGTACATGTAGCCAAAGAATTATAATTACTAAGAAACTTTTCTGCTCTTCAGGTTGTATCAGTTTATTAGGAAAGGTGAATTTTTATATTAGGTTAAGAAAGAGTAATTTGCTATTAGTATTTTTATAAATATTTAAAAAAGAATATTTGCCCCCAAACAGTTTCCAAAAACCTGTCAATAAAAGTGTAAGACCATACCAGGTAGTGGAATAAAGTATCCAGTAAAAATGTGGCTGTTAACTGTCAATTTAGAACTCTAAAGAACTTTGAAACTTTGTTTTTGAAACCTCTGCAAACAATTTGATATTGTATCTACATTTGACTAATGACTGTTACAACTCTATCACTCAGACTCAGTTTATGACCCATTTCTTGGGTATTTTTGTTCACACACACACAAAAAAACTTTAGCTCAAAATAACCAAGTTTGGAGGCTTTAGGGTCAAACAACTTCACCCAGTTGAAGTACAGGCAAACCTCGTTTTATTGCAGTTCTATTTATTTTACTACACAGGTGTTGTGGGGTTGTTTTTTGTTTTTTGTTTTTTTTTTTTACAATTGGAAGGCAGGATCCTCCACCAGCAAAAAGATTACAACTCACTTTATTGCAGATACTCGCTTTATTGCAGTGGTTTGTAACCAAACTTACATTATCTCTGAGGTATGCCTGTACATACTTGACTCCCTGCAGTCAGATGATGACCTTAGCCTCCTTTCCATCTTCCCTGCAGCTCCAGCACATAAGGTGTCTGACCAAACTAAGAGCTTTCCTTAGGCTAGGGTGTGATGTGTTCCATTGGTATGACTAGAAGTCTCCCCTACTGTGTAAGTTCAGTTCCTTTAGTTGAAACGGATCTGATCTGTGTAATCTTGAACTCTTGAGGAACTGTCTACTTTTACATGTTCTTTTCTTTTTGGGTATTGAGAATGTCTGCGCCCTGTTTTAAGATAGAATTCTGCCAGTTCCCTCTGTTCATTAGAGGCCCAAGTTCATTAGAACCAAACTAAGAAAGAAGTATTTTCCAGCCCTATGCTACCCCCCCAAAAAAATTCTGCTTATTCTAGCATATGTAATAGCCATGTTGTATTATAGAATGGCAAATATTTATATACGATTGTATCAAGCATCTGAGATCATGGGAAAATCAGCTCATAAAATAGATCACAACTATTTAAAATTAATTTAACAAACCTACCTCTTGTTAATTTAGGGAGGAGGTAGGTGTAGGGGGGAAAAAACAGCTTGAAAGAAGCTATGGCAAATGTTACCAAGGATTAGCTTTAGGAATTCTTTTTCATCAGCTTTTTCTAAGTTAGTAATCATAAAAAAAATGTAAAAGGTCTATTCAGTATTTGCTGTGTGCCCTGGAAGAATTACAAAAAGTGACCTCTGCAGAGTAGCGAGTACTGCCTCTGGGGGCATCATGATATGATTGCAGTGGGAGGCTGGTAGAAGGAACACCCTCCTATCCTTCTGCAGTGTGTGTGTGTGTGTGTGTGTGTGTACGTGTGTACGTGTGTGTGTACGTGTGTGTGTACACATGTGAACACACATATATACATGTATATAAAGCTGAAACCAGATTTTCTTGAGGAAAAACATTTAATGACATACACTATTCTGTAATTTCTATTAATTTCACGAAGTTAAAAGATTTAGAAGAAAAAAAGATTTAGGGGAAAGATTCGCAGCAGCACTGCCCCCTGGTGGCTAATTTGGAGAAAGTCGAGTATTGATTCTAATGAACAACTGAATTAATGAAACTTTGTATTTTATTAAGTACATTTATTTATTAAATATCTGTGTCCCAGGTACTGGATTAGATGCTTAAAATAAAAATTAAGGCATCCCTTCAGTCTTAGCTGATGACCTTGCCTTCTCTTTCACAAAGAAAATTGAAACTATCAGGGAGCAGCTGTCTGCACATACTGTGACCAAATTTCCAAATGTATGTGTCTCTGCATGGCTCTTTTCCTTTCCCCTTATTCTTAGAGTAGAGGAGGTACCCCTTCTGAGCTAATCCTGCTACCCATGCACTAGATCATATATCCTCTCCTGCGTATTCAGATCATTCTTACCGTTTGTCATGAATTTTCAACTTCTTCCCCTCTACTTATTCCTTTTCATTAATATTTAAACATATTTGCTTTTAACAAAATTCTCCCTCAGTATCACACCCCTTCCTTCTCACTGTGCTTTCTCTTTTTCTTGTTAATGGTTGTTTATATTGTCTTTATTTTTCCCATCTTCTCAGTCAGCTCTCATGTGAAACCTACTTTGTCATTTCACCAGAGCTATTCTCAGCAAGGCGCTGGTGACATCCAGGTCACTAAATTCAGAGTTTTATTTTTCACTCCTCATTTAAATTTCTCTCCTCACTCCTTAGTCACTCACTCACTCCTGAAACACCTTTCTCTTGTCTTCATATATGACACCATATATACCTGGTTTTCCTCCTGTTATGGCCACTGTAAGTCTCGTTTGCTAGACTGACCCTCTTTCTTCAATCCTTAAAGCTTGAAGCTCTTTTGTACTCACAGTGGCTGTGGTCTAGGCTCTTTTCTTCTCCTTGGAAAATTTAATCTTTTCCATTTTCCTGGCTTCAGTTATCATTTGCATGCTGGTCGTTACCAAATTAAATTTCCATCCCCAGGCTGTGTTCTGAACTCCAGACTTGCATATCCAGTTGTTAACTGGACATCTCCACCTGAATATCTCCCAGTCAACACAAACTCACCACACCCAAAACTAAACTCTTCTTTATTGCACTATGCTTCGCCCCATGTCTGCTCAGTAAATGATGCTGCTGACCACACATTGGCTCAAGCGTGCGTGAAACTTGGGAAGCATCTTGACTCCCTGTCACCCACTATTCCACATCTAATCCTTCACCAAAACCCATGAGTGCTGTCATCTAAATATTTTTTTCTGTGTTTTTCTGGATCCCCACTGCCATTACTCTTAAGATTATCATTTTAATAACTGTCTGTTGAGCACTTACCCTGTGCCATGCACTGTGCTTAGACCATGGATCTTTTAATTTAATCCTTTTAGCCCTATGAGAAAGGAAGTGACTTGCCCAGCATCACCTAGCTTTGTCCCAAAGCCTGAGCTTTTTTTGAAATTAAACTTTTTATTTTGAGATAATTGTAGATGTATGTCTAGTTATAAGAAACAGTAAAGAGAGAGCCCATGCACCCTTTGCCCGTTTTTTCTCCTAATCTTACATCTTGCAGAACCATAGTACAGTATCACAGTAGGATATTGACAGTGATACAGTCAGGATACAGGGCATGTCCATCATCACACGATCTCTCATGCTGCCATATTATCGTACCATCCCACCCCCACCACATCCTTAGCCCATGACAACCACTAATCTGTTCTCCATTTTATAGTTTTGTCATTACAGGGGTGTTACATAAATAGATTCATATGTAATTTTTAGAGATTGGCTTTTTTTCATTCCGCAGAATCTGGAGATTCCTCCAAGTTGTTGCATGTATTTCTTATTTATTGGTGAGTGGTATTCCAGAGTAAGGATGTACCACACAGTTCATTCGTTAAACTGTTCACCCGTTAGCTTTAATTTACATTTCCCTTATGGATAAGATATTGGACATCTTTTCATATTTTTGCCATCTGTATATATCCTCTTTGGTCAAATATTTCCAAGTCTTTTGTCCATTTTCTATATGGATTGGTTTTTTTTTTTTTTTAACTATTGAGTTTTGAGTGTTATTTATATGCTCAAGATACTGGTCCTTGTCAAATATGTGGTTGAAAATATTTTCTTCTAGTCTGTAGCTTGTCTTTTCATTCACTTAACAGGGTCTTTCACAGAGCAAAAGTTTTTGATTAGGATGACATTCAGTTTATCAGTTTTTTGTTTTATGAGCTGTACTTTTATGGCCAAGTCTAAGAACTCTTTGCCTAGCCTTAGGTTGCAGAGATTTTCTCCTTTTCCCCTAAACATTTTATAGTTTCATAATTTTCACTTAAGTTTATGATATATTTTGAGTTAATTTTTTTAGTGACATTTAGATTTAGACTTTTTTTTTTCCCCCAGTAGTGGACACTCAATTGCTCCAGCACCATTTGTTGACAGGGCCATGCTTCCTTCATTGAATTGCTTTTGCACCTTTGTCATAAATCAGTTGAGCATGTTTGTGTAGGCCTGTTTCTGGGCTCGTTGTTCTGGTTCATTGTTTCATGTGTCTGTTCCTCTGCCAATACCACACAATCTTGATAACTATAGCTATATGATAAGTCTCAAAATCTGGTAAACCGATTCCTCCACTTTATTCTTGTTCAGATTATTCTTAAATTTTTCTAAAAGGTAACTTTGAAAAGTGAGCTCATCATTGGAAAATTTGAACACTGTTAAAGTATAAATAAAAATTACCTATAATCCCATTAACCTTGAATTTTTCTTTAAACTCATTTCCTCAACAGAGAATGTGAGCGTAAGAAATATATTTTAGTTCAGTAATTTATCAGCCATTGTGTGCCAAGCACTCAAGTTCTGGAACTACAAAGAAGAAAAATAAAAGGCTTCCCAGAGAGGTGGCCATAACTAGAATTAAGCCAAGAGAAGAAAGATTCCCAGCCAGGGAGACCACTGACAGTGGAGGCCAGGTGGCAAGGACCTGTATCGTGTATGCAGGGACACTGAAAAACAGTGTTGCTGAACCGTCAGCAGAATGATGGAAGTACTGGGCTCTGAGACTGAAAAGGTAGGCAAGAGAACATGTGAGCTAGTAAGAACATGGGAGAGGTACAAATGCCTAACAGGTACATGAAAAGATGTTCATCATCACTAATCGTTAGGGAAGTGCAAATCAAAACCACAAAGCGATATCACTTCACACCTGTTAGAATGGCTGTCATCAAAAAGATAAGAAATAACAAGCGTTGAAGAGGATGTGGAGAAAAGGGAACCCTTGTGCACTGATGGTGGGAATGTAAATTGGTACAGCCACTATGGAAAGCAATATAGAGATTCCTCAAAAAATTAAAAATAGAACTATTATACGACCCAGCAATTCTACTTCTGGATATATGTACAAAGGGAATGAAAACAGGATATTCAAGAGGTACCTGCAATGTTCATTGCAGCATTCCTCACATTAACTAAGATTACGTTGGACTATATTGGCAGACAAAGGATTATATTGTCCATTGATGGACTCTGGATGAATGGAGAAAGAAGATGATATAGACACACACGCGTGCGCGCACACACACACACACACAAATATTATTTGGCCACAAAGGAAATTCTGCCATTTATGACAACATGATGGACTTTGAGGGCATTCTGCTAATTGAAGTAAGTTGAAAGACAAATACTGTATGTATCACTTTTATATGGACTCTAAAAAGTCAAGCTTACAGAAATAGAGAGTAGAATGGTGGTTACCAGAGGCTGGGGCTAGGGGAATTGAGACGTTGGTCAAAGGGTACAGACTTCCAGTTAGAAGATGAATAAGTTCTGGAAATCGAATGCACGGCATTGTGATTATGGTTAACAGTACTGTATTGTATACTTGAAAATTGCCAAGAGAGTAGGTCTTAATTGTCCTCTCCACACACACACACAAAGGTAATTATGTGATGTGATGGAACTGTTAGCTAATGCTACAGTGGTAATCATATTGCAGTATATATATATATCAAATTAACATGTTGTACTCCTTAAACTAACAATGTTGTACATCAATTATATCTTAATAAAGCTGGAGGAAAAAAAAAAAAACAACAGGAGAGGGAGGTCTTTAGAAAGTAAAGTGAATTCAAGGTTTGTTTCTAGACCATGCAGCCGGGGCTTTATTTCAACAGACTATTTGAGTATTTAAATAAATGTTCTGTCCGGTTCCAATTCCTGGGACAGATAATCAGATGGAAATTCCTTTTAGCAGCTTTCTGTTCTGTGGTCCGAACCAGTGGATTGGTTCTTTGTGTTCGCAATATCAAAGAGACCGCTCGCTCTAACCCAGGACCAGTCTCCTGAGCTTCTCGTCACAAGCATTGGATCAGAACTCATTTGGAAGCAACCTTCGTGTCCAGCAACAGATGAATGAATAAACAAAATGGGGTGTATATGTACAATGGAACACTATTCAGCCTTAAAAAGGAAAGAAATTTTGACACATGGACATGTAATAACATGCATGAACTTTAATGACATTTAGCTAAGTAAAATAATCCAGTCACAAAAAGACAGACATGATTCCACTTATATTAGGTACCTGGAGGAGAAAAATTCATAAAGACAGAAAGTAGAATAGTAGTTGCCAGGGCCTGGGAGAGGGAAGAATGGAGAGTTATTGTCTAATGGGTACAGTTTCAGTTCTGCGAGACGAAAGGAATTCTGAGACAGATGCTAGTGATGTTAGCACAAAAATGGGAATACGTAATACCACTGAACTTTACGTTTAAAAATGGTTGGGGTGGTAGATTTTAGGTTTACATGTGTTTTACCACAATTAAAAACAAAACAAAACACTTCTTTGCTAAGGGTTAGTACCTGGCCCTGCGAATGCTTCTAATCCAAAGAAAAAGACAGGATGGAATCTTCACAGTCTTGAATGATAATAGGATGTTCTCTCAGGGATACCTAAAGGCAGTGAATTTGCGCAAAGCAGGATTGCATGCATGCCTGCTGCTTTGCTTAATGAAACGACTTTTGATGTTGCTTTCTACTTCTAGCTGGCCTTTTTCTAACTAGAAAGGAAAATGGAATGAGGTAACCTCGACCTTATGAGATATGCTGAGAAATATCAGTTCTTGAGTGGGCTATTGCCTGCATCCAAATTAATGTTGACAAGCCTTTATTTTGTATCCTTTCCCTTCCCAAGGGAATATATCAATCCTGAGCCCTGCCTTCAAGGAATTTTCAGGCCAGAGAGAACAGAAGTATACATGTGAAACAAAGCAATGCTCTTATAAGGAGTTATATGGTCCAAACAGCAAGTTTCATGAAGGCGGGAGCTCTGAACATGGGGAAAAAATGGAAGGGCTTCCTAGAGTGGGAGGTGGGGATGTAAGTTGGACTCAAAAGATTAGGACCTAGAAAAGAACACGGCAGTTGGAAAGGGGCAGTGCACATGGGATTTGGGGACAGTGAAAATCCATACAGAGTGGAGGAGTCTATAGTAGAAATCAAAAAGAGGTTTGAAAAGTAAATGGAGAGCTGAGGGGGATAGTCCATAAAAGGCCTTAAATGATAGAATGGTATTTAGTATTGAAGAGCATCACTCGCAGTAAATCTTTGCCTCTCAGATGGGCACTCCTTCGATGTGAAATGTAAGTGATGTGTGGACATTGTTTATCTTCAGAAGACCTGTCTTACTGTTTCAAGGGTCTTTGGGTCCTTGAGCAAATGACTTGATTCTCTGAGCCTACTTCCTTTGAGTAATGTGTCTTCCTTTGCTGCGTTTGAGAATTTACTAGGATAATACATGAAAAAAAAATCTTAGCACAGCATCTTGCCCGGAACAGGTAGTTAATATAGAGGGATGTGGCAAGAGCAGCTGATGTTTGTTTCTATTTGTTAACTCTTTCATAGGAACTCTGAACATGAGCATAGGTGTCTTCACGTCCTTTCAAATTTGGGCTAGACCTGAAGCTTACCAGGTCAGAATGTAAATGAAATTCCCAAGCTAGATCTTACAACAAGTTCCAGGGAGTTAATTTTTCCTGAAAGGAACATCTCAAAGGTCTCCCGATTTCCAGGAAGGGAAATGAAACCACATGAGGATTTGTCTGGAGCTATAACTTTGACCAGTTCCGGAAAAAAAAGTGTGTGCTAGGAGATATGAAGATCAATGCGTGAGATTCTGGAGCCCATGTTTGAGACTGGTTTAAAATTCAGAAACTTTCCAGTAAGTCATAACTCTTTAGGCTGATATCTCCTACCCTCCAGGCCTCTCCAAATTGAGCCCCTTTCTTGGCTTGTTTCCACAGAACTTTTTTCAATTACAGTTTGGTATTCTCACATGGGGCATCTCTCTGCTCCCTTTGCTAGATGATGGGCATTTTACATGATAGTGTAAGCATCTCAGGGCTTGGTGCCACTTGTCAGGCATCAGCTATAAGTAAGGCACTATCAAAGTCATTGTCATTTATGCTTTACAACTATTCCCATCCCCAGCTTTATGCTTTCTTTTTTTATTTATCTACCAGTTGCCAAAATAGTGAGTGGGTTCCTTAGTATGCTTCAGAGTGATCAATTAGGGCATTTTTAGTATTATGAGCTCACATATTTATACATATTTGATGTGTTTGAATCTGTTCTAGTCATTATCCTTATCGATGCTCAGATTGTGCTGTCTTTAGCCAGTGTGAGACTGTTCAAGTTGTCTTCTGAGTTCTTTCAACATGACCTTAACAGTATTTGAGTTTCTTTGGTATCTGGTATGACAAGATGTTTGAGGCTTCTCTTGTACATTTTCTGATACAAACTTAGAATTAGCCATATCCTCAGAGAGTTCTTTTATTTTAATAAAAATGGTGTCTAGAGACCCAGATGGGCTTTAAGGGGTGCTTATTGCTAATGGGTCAGTCATACTTATTTTTCACATAGTTATAACTAATATGAACTATCACTTTGTATTCTGCTTTTTTTCACAAGCCATCATTGTGAATATTTTATTCACTTCTACATAGTATTTTTTCCAGTTTTTAATTATGAAAAATTTCAGTCATACACAAAAGTAGAGAAAATGATCTGGCGAACACCAAGTCACACAGTTTCGAATATTATCAAGATTTTAGCACATTTGTTTCATCATGTTTATTTGCTGGAATATTTTAAAGCAAACCCTAGACATGTACGTAAGTCATAAATATCATGTGAGTGAATGTGCCATACCTTCTGTATACATTTCCCCTGGTTAGACATTTATGTTACTTCTACTTATTCAGTTATATACAACACAGGCCTGTTCTGTTTTAGAGGTGGAACATCTGAGAGGTTCACCCAAGCTGATGAGCCACAGCACTTAGTTCTCGTTAACTATCCCCACAATTTACTTGGAGGAGTTTCTTGCAATCAGTGTACCTTTCCCTGGCCTGCTTTGGGAGAACATCCCAGCTAGAGCTCTGCATGCTTACAAGAGCTTTTTCTACATAGTAGGTTCTCATGTAGGGATTATTAGAAATGAATCTGTTGCTTTGATCTTTTGACTTTTTTGATATAATTTTCTAGAGGAAAAAGTGGGTATAAGCTAGACGTATACATACCTTTGAAAGTATCAATAGAGGCTACAATATGTTGAGTTTAATGCCCATTAGAAGTCTATCTGAAGATAATGTCATTAACAAATAATAAGGGTCTACAGTGTGCGTAGTATTCCCCTCTGAGTTTACAAACTTGTTGGGGAAGCAGCTTGGATTATAATGGCAGGCCATACAGATGACAAAGATCAGTGCTGTAGGATCCCAGAAGAGATTCGTCTAGTGTGGTCAGTGAGTTTAGTGTCACAATACCTATTGTTTAGATTTTACTAATGTTTAGATTTTACTTGCTGGGTAATCCACCATTTCACCTTTCTGAATCCATTTCCTCATACATTCTTAGGACTCAGTTCACGTGTTATCTTGTGGCATCCTGTGCTGCCCCATTCTCCCCATCAGAATGAGTCACGGAGCCCCTTCTCCACACTCCTGTGTCATTGGGCCTTAGTACCACTAACTGTTATTTATGCTGTGCTTTCCCTAGACTGGCAGCTTCTAGAGTGTCCTTTGTTCATCCTCATAGCCCTGGTCCCTAAAGCACAGTAAGTTATTGGTAGACCAGGACTTTATACACTTTTAAGTTTTGAACAGATATTACTTTAGGATTGGTTATGTTTCTTTAGATGAAGGAAGAGCTTGAGCTGGTATTGGATTGAAAATGCGAAATTTATTTTTTTTGGAAACAGATTTGGGGAACTATCATAAGACGGGCTGTTAAAAAATTGAATTTTTTGCAATACTTAAAATTTCACTCTTAAAGTTATTATAAACAAACTATTACAAAAACAAATAGCAATATTAAAAGAGAGCACCTGTAATACCCTTACCATGGCATAAACATTCACATTTAAGTGTATTTCATCGTCTCTTTTTTCTTATGTTTATACATGCTGTGTATATTTTACAAAAGCGGAGTAATACTCTACCACCTTTTGTATGCTCTAAGTTAATGTATTGAAAATATTTCCTTTCGTCGGTCTTCTAAGACATGACTTTGAATGGCTGCTTAGGCAGAATGACATAAGACAGAGCTTCTCAAGCATATGTAATTGAGGGCACTTTAAACAAACATTTTTACAGGTTCTTGATGTAGAATTAAATGATCTTTATTATTAATAACCAAAATGTCTATAAAATTATGAGATAAAAGTGTATACTTATAGCTCTTCTACAATTATAAAACTAAAACAAATTTACAAATCAAATATATAACTTCAGAATCAATGTAATTCTTATTAACAACAGTGGATGTTTTGCTGAAACTAAATTTCTTAAAATGTGAATATGGCTCTTATTTCTGTGGAGCCTGTCTGTTTCTTTTCTGTGTTTGAACTATAGTGAAACTTTGGTTTGTATAGCAAGCCTCTGTCCTTTCTCATTAGTCATTGGTGATGATATTAAAGAACTTAATATTTGATATCAATAAGATTACAAATGCAAATGCTGGTAATCAAGGAGCACCTTTCACTTGTAAGATGATCATTCAGATGACTGAGACTATGCTTAGGAATTTTAAGATCACCTTTATCCTTGAGATGAAAACTCTTTATTGGAAAAAAATTTTGAAGTGGGTTTGGAGATCACTAGGGATGTGTCTTTGCCCCCTATATTGAAAAATCCTGGTTTACCTATAAAAGGCATGGGCTCTTAAGTTAGCTCTGGGTTGACATCTACACTAAACTTCCCACATGGTTTGTGGACTTGAGCAAGTTTCTTAATCTTTCAGAGCTTTTAAATTCAGTCTATGTAGTGGATATAATGGTAATTTTAACCAGTTAATTGAACAGTTTGAACTCAGAGGAGTGCAAACATGAATGCTTTTATTTTTCCCCCGTCAGAACTCCAAAGTGTGCTTTGTCAAAATCTCCTTTCTCCTCTAGAGGACAAATCTCTTGATGATA
The DNA here is from genome assembly GCF_000151845.1 of Pteropus vampyrus. Taxonomy (NCBI): domain Eukaryota; kingdom Metazoa; phylum Chordata; class Mammalia; order Chiroptera; family Pteropodidae; genus Pteropus; species Pteropus vampyrus. The sequence goes on from NW_011888922.1 coordinate 1,813,424, forward strand.
CCTTGGGCAGAGTCCGAAACCTATTGAAAATTCACCATTTTGAAAAGTCACCATTTTAAAATTTCAGTATATCTAATCGAAAGCTTTTCCTACTCCTATTACTGACCGGACTTGTGGCTCTAGGGATGTGAAGTGGGGAAAGGTAGACTTGGTTTATTTGGAGCGTGCAGAGGTGGGAGGACACAGAGTCTCTCTGGACTTCTCCTGTTGTTATAGTGTCTAGGGATAGGCAAGAAGGAGAGGGACAGGGAGAAGTGTCTCTAAATAGTTGCTGTTGGGTCCTCTTTGATGACATTTACTGGTTGTCTGACCAGCACTGCCTGTGTGTGCACGCCCCAAGCTTGTGAGTTCTTTGAAGGTTAGGCTTGCCCACTGCTTAAACTTTAGATCTGGAGGGGAAACTGGTATTAAATTCTTTCAGGCCAGCCCCTCCCGCTCTCAGTATCCCACAGCTGGAGCCCACTTGCTCAATGGACAGCCTTCTTAGATGGGGACCTAGCAAGAGGGCTTAAGGCCAGCAGTTTCCATGGGACTGCTTGATACAAGGGACTCGCATCCATGGCGAACACTAGAGCACAGTATTGCTGCCCCTTCTTGCTCCATTTCCCCTTCCTCTGTCCAGAGTGGTACAGGGCAGGTCTATAAGTCAATTGCCTAAGCAGACATTTACCAGATGTTACAATTTCATTCATTCATTTATTTATTTATTTTTAAAATTCTTTAATGTCACCCCTCTCCCCTCTCCCCCTACTCTCTGGTAACAACTAGTCTATAGTCCATGTCCATGAGTCTCTGTTTGTCCTGTTCATTTGTTGCTTTTAGGTTTATATCCCACATATAAGTGATATCATGTGGTTTTCAACTTTTTCTGTCTAGCTTATTTCGCTTAGCATGATTATCTCAAGGTCTATCCATGTCGTTGCAAATGGCAGTATTTCATCTCTTCTTATGGCTGAGTAATATTCCATAATTAGCCCAGCCCCAGTTACTGATTACTCTCTTTACTTTATGAGGAGTTTACCTCTTCTCTATTTTTAGCTTTGGTTTCTATTTGCCAATTCTGGTACAACTGGAAAAGTCCCACTAAACATTCACTTATAACTACTTTATAAATTGTTTTAGTATTAAATGTGATAATTTCAGACACTTTATAAGCACACTATAAATGTTAACTGTTACAATTATTGCAGTGCCAAATTTATTTGACTTTTCTGTTGTTGGACATTTAGATAGTTTAGGATTTGCTACAATTTTAAATAATACTGTGATCTTTATAACAAAGATTTTTATCCTTAGGACAAATTCCTATAAATGGAATTTCTAATACAAAGGATGCAGGTATTTGTAAGGCTTTGATACATCATATCAAATTGCCTCTCAGAAAGGCTAGTTTTGATTTTCCTGATTCTTCTTCAATACCAGATATTATAACTTTATAAATGCCTGACAACTTGACAGGTACAAAAGTAGTTCCTTGTTGTAATTTGAATTTCTATGATTGCTACTGATTTGAATACATTTTCATGTATTATCAACTCATGTTTTTAATGAGTTGCTTGTTCAAATGATAGATGCTTTTTAATATAAATAATTGATGTGATTGGGAAGACTGAGTGGCCTTGGGTAATGCAAAAAGAAAACTTGAAATAATGTGAGCAGGGAATCTCCAGCAGTAGGGAGATGAAAGATTGACCAAACATGACCAAATGTTCCTTTTATTTAGCAGTTCCCTTCTGAGACGTTTTTTTAGCTCTGACTCCGTAGATTTTCCCCATGTTGCCTTCTGATTTCAGTTTCAAAGCCTACCTCAAATATCACCTACTTTGCGCCACTTCCAGATTTCCTTCTGAAGATTTGTCTTTCCACATCATCCCACCGTTCCTCTGTACAGCTCTTATGACACTACAGTGTGACTACAGTGTGACTGTCTCCCCCCTTAATTATGTGGGCTCTTCAAAGGTAGTGATTTTTCCTTTTTGACCTACTGTTTGGCACAGAGACACTCAGGCAGGAGATAAGGTGACGAATAGGAATCATCCTTACTCTTTGGTAGCTTATAGTTTATCAAGAAAAATAGACATCTAAACTTACTAATTAAATATAATGCAGAGCATTCTGCTATACTAGAGGTTGTAGAAAGTGTTACAGGAAAGTGGAATAGAGTGATTAATTCCACTTGGAGTGGGGCTCTATCAGAGACAGCAACAGAGAACATGACAGTGGAGGTACGCTTTGCAGAACAAGTAGGAGCTCATTAATCAGATGGACAAAGAACATTTCAAGTAATAAGAACAGCTTGACTAAAGGCCTGAAGACAGGGGTACATGAATATTGAGGGAAAGTGGATATATATGGGGAAGGATGAAGAGTGAGGTTCAAGTGACCCCTATTTTCTCCCCAGGACCCCATCTTCATTACCTTTACTCACCATGATCCCTTTGCTTTGTCTGGAATATCTTATCTCTCCCCTGACTCCCTAGACCCTATGAGTTATTCTGCAAAGTTGGTAAATACCTATTATGTGCCATGCACCAAGAGAAAGAGGCAGAAATGGGCTACCAGAGAACTCTGAATGGCATCATGGGAATGTTAGTCTCATATGGAAAATCTAGACAAGAGAGTGGTATCTTGCCCAAATTCTTTTTGGACTGTCCAGATTCTTCCAATTAACTGAGACATTTTCTATTATAGCAGCAGTAGATAAAAATAGGTATTCTTAACAATCGAAAGAGTGTTACAGTTTATTTAGTCCCCTGTGATAGGATAATGGTTTCTGTCAAACCAGGCTTAGATAATCAAAGAAAATATAGCTTCGTTTTTTGTTGTTGTTGTTGTTTTTTTTTTCCTGTAACCGATCTGCTTCCTTTCTGGCAGTTCCTGTCTGTTGTTCCAGTTACTTTTGCTTCATGATACATCTTTGAACATGATAAAGCATGCCCAAAACTTAGTCACATAAGACAACTATTTTGTTTTGCTCACAGGTTCTGTGGGTCAGGAATTCAGACAGTGTGTGGCAGGGACTGGTTTCTGCTTCCCAATATCAGGGGCCTCAGCTGGGAAGACTTAAGTGGCAGGGAGTGCCTCAACTGATAGGAACTGGAATCATCTGAAAGCATCCTCACTCACATAACTGTAATCAGGGCTGGGGTGACTCAAAGGTTCCACTGGACAGGGGCCGTTGACTAGGGCACCTACAGCTGGCCTCTACATACAACCTGGGCTTCCTCCCAACGTGCTAATCGCTGAGTGATCAGACCTTACCTGGTGGCTCAGGGCCTTCAAAAGTGAATGTCTTAGTGGCCAAGATGGAAATATCATGGACCTTTTGAATGGTCTTACCTTGGAAGCCACACAGTGTTACTTTTGTCATACTCTAGTGGTCATAGGAGTCATAGGCCCACTCAGGTTCAAGGAAAAGGAATAGAGACTCCCATACTCTTAGTAGATGAGGTGTCAAAGGACTTTTGGCTGTTTTTTAAAACTGCCATAATATTTCAGTTTTTCAGTATAAACAGTTTCCTTTGAATCTTTTCAAAGTTCAACTTCCTACTTAGAGATCTTGAGTAAACACTTCATCTTTCAGAGTTACATCCACTTCCCTTTCTCTACCCCAAAATCTTGTTTTGTCAGGGCAGGGATTTTGTTTTCATCGTTTATCTACAAATTCTTTATGCTTAATACCTATTACTAACTACTGAATGAGAATGTTTGCTATGTCTTTATGTGAGTTAGAGAGAAGACGGTATCTATGTGGTGCCTTCTGCTTTATTGCCTAGTTTGGAATGTATCCTGCAGTTGACTTTTGACCTGTAAATAATTCTCTCTGCCCTTTGGGAGTGAGGTGCAGGAACCCACTATGGAGGTTGTGGTGGTGCTAGACATTTGTCTCAAAGTCTCTGTACACTGAGAATTCTTTGCTCCAACCACAAACATCTGCTGGCCCATCAGCCTCAGTAACTTCTAGATGCCTGACTCATCATGCTCAGGCCTTAGGGAGTGAGCAGCGTTGCCCCAAGTTCATCTTTCTGGCTGCCTCCGACGACTGCATCCAAGCACATGCCCCCATACCGTATTCTGGCACAGAACTGAAGAATGAACTTTGGTAGCGTGAAGCTCACCAACATGGTATGTCTGGGAAAATGGAGTCTCAATATTTCCAAAGCATCATTGTTCCCTAAGTTGGACGAACTTAGTGAAAAGGAGTGTATATATGAGGAGGGGGTGTATGAATGAGGACCATGTGTTTGTTCTACCCCTTCCTCCCCCATAGGGCTAGAAGGGGCAGACTTCTCTTGTACTTCCCCTTCCACGGCTAAGGCTTCTCCTGTATCACATCCTCCTTTCGAACTCAGGCCTAGCTGTAAATTAGAAGGTGCTTTATATGTGGAATATGTGAAGAAAAACTGCTCTGTCAACAAGGGGATTAGGAAGTTACATTTCAAATTAGGGAGCATGTAAAAAATATCATAATTCTCCATTATACTGAAGCTGAAGTAAAATGACCTAATTATAGATTAGCTGTCTTCTGCCAAACCACATTTTCACAACTTCATACTATAAGAGTTTGGAAAGTTTATACCAGGAAGGTGTGGTGACACCATCAGAACTGTAGAGTGCTGCCCCAGCTTTGTTTAAGGAGTGAATCCTTGAGCCTCAGTTTTCTTTTCAGTAAATTAGGATGTGCTCCCAGTCTTCTCATTGGCAGCTATTACACATTTAACATGATTTGCATGGAAACCAGTTTTCCATCCCATTCTTCCTAAAGGTTCTTAACCTGTTTCCTAACACTGAATGACCTGTGGTGCTTCAAAAAATATAAACACCAGCCTGCGCTGGTCTAAGTAAGTCAGAACCTCTGAGAACGCAGGGATGTATGTTAAAAGGTTAATTCGTGTGACTTTGTATACCCCCTAATTAAAAACTTCTGCAAAAAAGACTAGAAATATAATATCGTAATGTTCTTGGAATAAGTCTTTTTTGAGACTAAGGCTTCTGTTTAAGTTGGACTTGACCAACCTAGAAATTACTTCTTTACCTTGCCAAGCCCAGTTTCATTTATTCCAAACTCTGTAAACCAAGGGGAGAGATGTAAAGAGCCTCCTTATTTGCATGAAGGTCTGTATCAGGGTTTTCTAGTAACTAGATTTGGTAGCTTTGAGCCAGTAAGTGCTATACTACTGCACTTAGTGTGTGCGGTGTCCATGTAAACCTTACCTCTAAAGTTGCCTGATCCTGAACTAATGACTTTGTGTGATGGCAGATACAAAAGAGTCTATATTATCCTGAAGACAACAAAGCAGTATTATTTCAGTCTTATACAAAGTTATCGTGCAACAAATGCCCAAAAAGCTTGCTCTGTGCAAGGCATTGTGAGACATAAGAGTATTGTCACAAGGAGTCACACTAAACTGCTAATATCGGTAGCCTGCGGGGATTTGAGTTGGAGGGATGGTCAGAGGAGCTTCAACTTTATTTATTTTAAATAACAACTTTATTGAGATATAATTCACATACCATAAAAGTCACCATTTTAAAGTGTACAATTCAGCGTTTTCAGTATATTCACAAAGTTATATGACCATCACCATTCTCTAATTTCAGAACATTCTCACCCATTGAGCAGTCACTCTCCATCTCCTTCTCCCCCAGAGCACATGGAGACCACTCTTTTACTTTCTGTCCCTACCCATTTGCCTATTATGGATATTTTATGTAAATGGAATCCTGTAATATGTGGCCTTTTATGTCTGGCTTCTTTCACGTAGTGAAGTGTTTTCCAGGTTCATCCATGAAGCACTTATGTACTTCATTCCTTTTTATATCTAAATAATATTCCATTGTGTGAATATATCACATTCTGTGTAACAAGTCTAACAGGACTGTTAAATGAATGCTTGCATGAGTGGCATGGAAACCAGTTTCCCATCCCATTCCTTCTAAAGGACCCAAGGGAATTGCTAGGTCATGTGGTAACTCTGTGTTTAACTTTTGAAGGCACTGCCAAACTGTCTCAATTTTTTAATAATAAGAATATATTCATGTACTACTTTTGTACTTATGAATCAATTTTTAAATTACTTTTAAAATAGAACAAAAGATATTACAGGAGATGCTAAGAAGAGTACATATCCAGTTCTGATTGTATTCTCTAGAATTTGCCACATTCTGTTGCCTCTTAATTTTTGGTAAAGTCAGAGACTCAAAATAGGAGAAAATTTGTATCCTTTCTATCAGAATCTGTAAAAGAAAAGATGGAGAAGAACATGGACTTGTTTATGTCAATCTCAGATGTTTCTCCCATTGTAGAATGTTATATTCCCTGTTCTAATCTCAGAGTGTGTTGACTGACACTCTTCCTGACATTTAAAGCATTCTTCCAAGGGGCTAGTAGTGTATATAACTTTCCCCTCATAGATTATGAGGAACTTGAGAGCAAAGACTATCTTGTGCTTATATTTGTACCACATATGGATCATATGCTTAATATACACCTATTAATATTGATTTGAGGGTGGTGATCATACAATAGAGTATATAGATGTCAAATTATAATATACACCTGAAAATTATCTAATTGTACTAACCAATGTTACCCCAATAAACTTAAAATATATATATTGATTTGAATTATGTTAACATCTTTAGACTTTTCAAGTTGATATTAAGAGGAAAATTTTTTTCTGACCAATACACCCTAGTTCACTTCTCTGTTAAGTGGGGTTTTTCATTCTTCTGTTTCCCCCCAAAGAAGTGTGGACTAAGGCAAGGTAAATAAAAGTAAGCAGGACTAGTTGTGCAAGTAAGAATATTGCATTACCTGTTATGAAGCCATGTTCTCCAAGGATATCCATAGCTCCGAGGGAAGAGATTGGTAGAGAGCATTTGGGTAAAGGTAAAAAAAATTATTTTCTAAGAATATATTGTGAGCCATGTATATTATATACACACACACATATCTACGTAATGGTATAAGGCATACCTTGTTTTATTGTGCTTCACTTTACTGCACTTTGCAAATGTTGCATTTTTTACAAATCGAAGGTTTGTGGTAACCGTGCATCAAGCAAACCTATTGGCACTGTTTTTCCAACAGGCTTAGATGATGGTTAGGAGTTTTTAACAATATTTTTAACTTAAGGTATGTACATTTTTTAGACATAATGCTATTACACATTTAATAGCCTACAGTATAGTATAAGCATAATTTTTATGTGCACTGGGAAACCAAAAACTTTGATTTACTTTATTGCAATATTTGCTTTATTGAGGTGGTTTAAAACCGAACCAACTATATGTCCAAGGTATGACTTTGTATAGAAAAATTACATCTATATATGGATTTGCCTATTGATAGCTAGATAAATAAATTGGTTTGTTTATTCACATATATATGGGATACTGTTCTGAGCACTTCTTATGTATTATCTCATTTAATCTTCACAGCAACTCTAAGAGATAGGTACTTTTATTTTCTCTATCTTATGGGTAAGGAACTGAGGAACAGGAAATTTAGGAAATTTGCTAAGATTTCTCCATTAGAAAAGAAAAGGTGTAGATTTTCAACCCACATAATCTTCCCCCAGGACCTGGCTGGCCTCTCTATATAGAATAAGCATATGTTTTTGTCAGACAAATCTGAGTTTGAATCCTGGCTCTATGATTCAATAAGAATATGACCTTGGACAAGTTTTCTGATCTCACTGGGCCTCCTTTCTACATGGAGTAGTTGGCAGATTGTGAGTAAAGTTCCTCATTCCATTTTAATTCCCGCTGGCACTTCTTTGTGGCTATGTCTCTACTAATGTGACACAACCTGCCAGTGACAGGATCTGAGCGATGGCAGATTTCAACTGAAATTTTTTGGAGTTTGGTGGTATAACAGGTAAGCTATTCGACACATCCTTTTCTGGTCATGTTGACAACTTTGTTTTCTGATTTCACTATAACTATAGACTTAATTCTGACCCAGAGTGAAATATCTTGGTAATATGAACTTGATATGAGCTTGAGAATATGATGATCAACTTAGTTTGCTGTCAGTAAAGAGAGAGAAGATTGTACCCTACTTTGGAAATGCATATTTCAGAAAGTGTGTATCTTAAAATCTTGACCAATGCTAGTATATCCAGAGAAGGTGACTAGGGGATCATGTGGGAACCATGTCAAAAAAAGAGGAGTAGTTGGAGGCTCAGGGTCCTTTTGGTGTGAGGAAAAGAAAAGAAAGTAGGTTTATTTTCTTCTAGCTATGATACTACTTGTGCTTCAGTGTTTGAGTTAATGAATTCTGTATCTTATTCCTAGTTCACATGGAAGTATAGTATTCCCTACATGACTCATTCACTGAAAGCCTATTTCTAAAGTCAGAACAAAGTTATATTAACTTTATTTTTTTGAGAAACATTAGAGAATCTGAGAAGCATGAGACTTTCACTGTATGTAGTAGAATCATGGCTCATAACCACTAGTTTTAATCTCAAACCATTGATCCTATTGAAATTCCTTGTTATTAGTAGACATAAATAAATGTTATCTGCTCCCAAATCTACAGAGACTTTATTAAAATTGCAAGAATGTTATTTTCCAGTGTTTTGAGCTGTTGTAGAAATAGGCTTTACTATGGCTAAGTCGGAGGTGCTCATGGTTAAAATTGACTGTGAAAAGATATGAATGAAATGATTTCCATGCATGGTGACTTACCTTTGTGCAAGGGACTATGCAATACACAGAAACTTGCATAATTACTGTTCTTGGAAGGTCTATTAGGTATAAAAATAAAAGTATCCCTATTGTTAATCATGTTAGGAAAATAGCATGACTGAAGTCTTCCTATTTGTAGATCCATGAAAGCTTTGTTTTGGAATACAGTGGCTCAACCGAAGAAACTAAGGAAATATAGGCTTTTACTGAGTGCCTACATGATGCCTCTCACTGGAGACGTAAGTGATACAGTCCTTGGCTTTCAGAAGCCTAAACTAAAAGGAAATCGATCAATGAATCGATAGCTAGCTGAGATCCACTGAGAAAAGTGCTGTAATACAGACATAAGCAAAGTGCCATGAGAGCACAGAGGAGGGTACAACTAATTGAAAATGATTGGAGAAGGAGTGTTAAAAATGATATAAGGTCGGTATAAGGTCTTTAGCTCAGTCTCTGAAATCTAGTAAGCAAAGAAACTACTTAACAGGGCCGGTACTGCTTCCCAAGTCCAGTCTCATACCACTGCCCCGTTGTTCATTACTATTCAGTCATAGTGGCCTCTTTTCTTTGGAAACGCCAAGTTCTTCCCTACTTCAGGGTCTTTGCCCTTGCTTTTCCCTCTGCATGGATTATCTCACCCTCCCCTCCCCCTTCCACATGCCTGATTCCTGCTGTCCTTCTGGTGTCAGCTAGTATCTTCAAGCAGCACAGCAAGATAGTTAAGGGCATGGACTCTGGATTCAGATTCACTGACTGGCCCTGTGACCTTGGGCAAGTTACTGCTGTGCATCCCAGTTTCTTCAGTTGTGAAATAGAATAATAATATCTATTTCATTCTGTTGTTGTGAGGATTACATTAAAAGTATATGTAAAGCACTCAGAATAGTGCTTGGCATGTAGTAAAGCTCTGTTGAAGTGATTGCTGTCATTAGAAAATGTCATTACTTCAGAGAGAACTTCCATGACCACTTATCTAGAGTTTCCCCCAAACCACGGTAATTATTTATTGCGATTACTGACATATTTGAGTATATTTCTGCCATCTTATTTCATGCTGTCTGTCCTGCTTTCTATTCCCCTCCTTTCTATTGGATTCATTTGACCTCCTTCATTTCTTTTTCTTCCTCCTGTAGTTTGGAATTCACACATCCTGTTTCTATTATTTTAATGATTTTCCTTGCATTTTTTTATACAAACTCCTTACTTGAAGCTTAAAGTAAAACATCTCTCCTCTCCTTTGAATTCATGATCTTAAGGAATTTCTGCTTTAATTCCACTTGCTCCTTCATTTTCATCTTTATTGTTGTCTCATCTTTGGCTTCCAACATGTTTTTCCACTCCCCCAATTAGTTGTCATTAGTGTTTACTGTCAGTGCCTGAGATATCCACAATCGCCAATTTCTTTTGCTGTATTAGATAGATATACATGTTGCTGTGAAGGATAAATGACCACAGTAGTGGAAGGTAAGAGTACAAATCAAGAAAGCAGTGTATCTTTGCAAAACATCTATAATAAATGCCTCTAATGAAGACTGAAGCATCATAAAACATATCTGGTTGTCACTTGATAGTCAAGTGCTGTCTTCCATCTGATCATATTAAATTAATTCAGTTGACAGTTATGCCCCACTGTACTTACAGCCTTGGTAGAGTGTACCAGTGATGCAGCAGGATAAAAGAAGGTCCCTACCTTTGAAGAAGCCTGCCCCTTATACAAGAATAATAAAAATTAGTACTTATTTGTTAAAAATATCTAGTAAGCACCTACTATATAGGAAGTCACATCTTTAGACACTGAATCTGAAACTAAATACGAGAGACAGGGTGCCCGACGGTGGTGCTTACTTACTTTCAGGGCCAAGGGAAAGGAGTGGTACAGTGAAGGCAAGGACCAAGTTGAGGGGAGGCAGCAGCTAAATCAGTGAACAAGATTCATTTAAAAAGCTATTTACTGATTTCCTGCCAAGTATGAGTTACTGTTCTGTATGCTAGGAGTGCACCAGAGAAGGAAAACAAAAACCCTTCGTGGAGTTTATAGTCCAGAGAGGGAAAAACTGATGGTAAGAAAGCAAAAGATGCTGTGGAGAAAAATGAAAGCACAGAAGGGAAGTAAGAAGTATATATGGGTAAGGTACAGTTTTAAGTAAGAAGGCCTCTGACTGAGAAATAGACATTTGAGCAAAAACTGAAAGGAAATGAGGGAAGGACTCAGGCAGTTTTCTGAAATAGGAATTTCAGGAAGAAGGAACTGCATGGGCAAAGGTTCTGAGTCAGAAGAGCATTTGGAAAGCCCCAAGGGGGAGTGTGGTAGGAGAGGAAGTCAAAGAGGTAATAGGGAAATGGAAAACTCTGTGACAAATTTCACATTAGCTGAATGAGGTAAGAATGAAATAAGCATCACGAAGAAACTAAGCAGTTAGGTGATTGAATAAAATATGGTTTGAATACCTCAAATGCTTTTTCTTCGTGCTGTTTTTATGTATGTCTGGATCAAAAATGATTTATCTTGTATGATTTTGGAGTTTTTCATCCTTAAATTTTGAGGTAGAAGAAGTTCCAGTTCTGGTAATGGTGAAGTAGCTTGTATCAGACTAATTCTCCTACAGAAAAAATGACAAATTCTAAACAAAATATATAAAAACAATTGATTGAAGTCACTGAAGAGCAGAGTAGGCAAAAAACTAGAGAGGATTTAACTCTTAAGGAGAAGACATTGGGTAGAGCCACAGTTATGTGACTTTTCTTCCGAGGTTGTTATACCTCATTGTGCACAAGGCAGAGTGGCTGGGAGTCAAATAGAAAACTGTACTCTTGTCTCCAAGAGTTTGGGATTGACAAAACAGCTGGAAATCGAGGGGAAATCCTGGAAGAGGGGAGCAACAGAGTCTATATATAAACACCCCTCAAATATTTGACTGATCTCTGAATTGTACTTAGAGGAGTGAGACTTTCAGGACCCAAAGAAGAAACAATACCTAGAAGGCTGAAACTACTGATGTGAGATTTCAGCTGCTGTCCAACACAGCAGAGGGTAGAGTTTACAGTTAGAGACCTGCCAGGTTAGATTGGCTTGGTAAACACTTCAAACTTTTCATTGAAATCCTAGAAAAGCTGCAACTTATGATTAAAGATTATATCCCCAAAGGGAATCACCCGAGGACCATGGGCAATATCAAAATAGACCTGTCCCAACAAAGCATAAAATAAAGCCTCCATAAATTCAGGGTTATCCTTAAGTAATTAAACTGCCTGCTAGAACAAAAATTACTCTTCAGAGAAACACAGTGGAATACAGAATCTCCTCAATGTATCATCCGCAATTAAAACAAGATTATTCAACAGGTGAAGAAACTGGAAAATATGTCCATATTCAAGAGAAGAATCAAATTTTGGAAAACTGTGAACAACCCAAGTATTAGAATTAGCAAATAAGAGCCTTAAGAAACTATGATAAATGTTAGCGCCTACAGCAAAAAAATAAAAGTTTATTATAGGTGAACAAATAGGGAATTTCAGCAGAGATATGGAAATTATGGAGAAAACAAACAAATGGAAATTCTGGACCTAAAAAATATAATATGAAATAAAAAAGTAATTGGTGGGATTAACAGAACATGAAGGATAAAAGGAGGATTAGGGAACATGACATAAGGTCAAGAGAAGTTATTCAAACCAAAGCACAGAAAAAAAAGATTGAAAAGGAAATGAATAGAAGCTCATTGACTTGTGGGATAGTATCAAGAAATCTAACATAAGTATAATTGGAGTTCCAGAAAAAGAAGGAGGAAGGGGGGAAGAGGAGGTAGGGAGACTAGGGCAGAAAAAATATTTGAATAAATACTAGATGAAATTTTGCCCGTTTGGCCACAAACAGAAACCCACAGAGTCTGAAAGATTAGCTAATTCCAAGCAGGATAAAAACAAAGAAAAACATACTTAGGCACATCATGGTCAAACTGCTAAAGCACAAAGATTTTTTTTTTTAAATCTTAAAAGCAGCCAAAGGGGGGAAATACACATATGCATATATATGCAAAATAAAAACATTGTCAGATATTTTTTAAAACTGAGAATATATGTTACCAGATGACCCACAATATAAGAAATGCTAAAAAAAAAAAAAAAAAAATGCAGGCTATAGGAAATTGATACCAGATGGAAAGTTAATTGTATAGTAAGGGAGCAAGAGTGAGCATAGGAAATGATAAATATGTGGCTAAATCTAAAGCATTTTTCTTTCTGTTAGTCAATTTTTCAAAGGCCAATTCAAAAATTAATATATTGTTGAGTTTATAACATATATGGAAATAAAATGTATGACAGCAAAAAAAAATATATGTTATAGCATAAAGGGTGGAATGGAATTAGAAGATTTTTGCATTAGAAAGTGATATTAGTATATACTATGATGAATTCAGGATGTATATTAAAATCCCCAGAATAAGCACTAAAAGAAAGAGAGAAAAAGGGAGGGAAGGAGGGAGAGAGAGAGAGAGAAAAAAGCTAAAAGACAAACAAACAAAAAAACACTTTATTAACTTAAAGACAGAAAGAAACAAAGTCTACTTAAATTTAACTATATTAATAAACACAGTGACTGACCTGCTCACTCTGAGCATCAGCGCCCGGTTGGCTGTGCAGAGGGCACCAGGGACTTACAGAGGTCAGAATGAGGGCCGGAGACGAGGCTCTTTCCTGGACAGAAGTGCAGGCGGTATCTATCGTTCCTCTGTTGAGCCCTCTCTACTCCTAATGTGCTGACGCAGGGCCACCATAGCTGAGATGTCATCAAACTGGATAACGGAGGTCACTCTGCCCAGAGGATTCCCTGAAACTCCACGTCCCCCAACTTGCAGTCCCACTCAAGCCACATCCAGGTATATCCTCCACTGAGTCAGGTTGTCTTTGCTGAGCAGAGCCAAGATTCACACTAGTGGCAGCTGGCCTCAGTTTCTGGTATGGTTTCTTGAGGCATCTATAAGCACAGCATCTGTGGATTGCTTGCTGAATCTTAACAGATAGCCCCGGAAGTACATAGATTTGGGCTAAACTTGGTCCACAGCTGAACCCCTCTCAGGACTGTGCCACTGGACACCTACTACACAAAGCCACACTAATAAGATTGGGAGACTTAAGAGCTTTGTTTAGTACATAGAAACAGACACAGAAAGTCAGCCAAAATGGGAAGACAAAGAAGCAGAAATCGTATGAAAGACTAGAACAGAGATCCAGGAATAATGAAGTCAAGTAGTCTAAGAGATGCAGAGTTCAAAACACTGGTTATAAAGATGCTAAATGAACTTAGGGGAAGTATAGATAAATTCAGTGAGAACTTTAACAAAGAGATAAAATGCATAAAAATGGAAATGGAAATTATAAAAGGCAACCAGTCTGAAATGATGAACACATTATCTGAGATGAGGAGTATGTTAGATAGAATAAACAGAGTGGATAAAGAAGAGGTTCTAACCACTGATATAGAGGATGGGGAAGCCAAGGACATTCAGTCCAAGAAAAAAGCCAAGACTATAATAATAATTTAAGGAGCCTATGCGACACAATTAAATGTAAAAATATGCATATCATAGGGGTATCTGAAGGAAAACAAGACGTTGAAGAGCTATTTGAAGAAATAATGATGGAAAATTTCCCTCACCTGGTGAAGGAAATAGCCATACAAACTCAGGAAGCTCAGAGAGTTCCAAGAAAGAGAAGCTCAAAGAGGCCCATACCAAGATACATCATAATTAAAATGCCAAAATTAAATATAAAGAGACTCTTAGAAGCAGCAAGAGAAAAGCAGTTACCTACAACAGAGCACCCATAAGACTGGTAGCTTATTTCTCAAAAGAAGCCATGCAGGACAGAAGGGCTTGGCACAAAATATTCAACATGATGAAAATCCAGGATCTACAGCCAAGAATACTTTATCCAGCAAAGGTATCATTTGGAGTCGAAGGACAGAGAGAGAACTTCCCAGATAAAAATAAGCTAAAGAAATTTATCAACACCAAGCCCGTACTACAGTAAATGTTGGAGAGACTTCTTTAGGAAGAAAAAAACATGTATCAAAAACAAGAATAAAGAATGGTAATAATTACATTCCTATCAACGAGTCCCTCAAATGGAAAAGAATTAAGTGCTCCAACCAAAAGATAGAGTGGCTGAATGGATAAGAAAACAAGACCCCTACATGCTGCCTACAAGAGACTCACTTCAGATTAAAAGACACACACAGACTAAAAGGAGGGGGATGGAAAAAGATATTTCCTTGATGGACCTAGAGAGTATTGCTCTGGATGAAATGGATCGAATAGAGAAAAGATAAATATCACATGATTTCACGCACATGTGGAATCTAAACAACAAACAACAACAATAAAAGCAGTAAACATAGATACAGAGAATATTTTGAGGGTTACTAGATGGGAGAGGGGTTGAGGGATGGAAAAAAAAGGCAAAGGGATTAAGAGGTACAAGTGGATAGTTGCAGAATAGACATGGAGATATAGCGTGTAGCACGGGGAAGAGGATTAATAATGTAATAAGTATGTGAGGGGGAGGAGGGAACTAGATTTAGTGGGGTGATCACTTTGTGAGTTATGTGCATCTCTAATCACTAGGCTGTACAACTGAAACGAGCATATTGTATGCCAGCTATAGTTGGAAAAAAAAACTCATTG
>NW_011888922.1:1828853-1839772 GCF_000151845.1 Pteropus vampyrus
TGCAGGACAGAAGGGCTTGGCACAAAATATTCAACATGATGAAAATCCAGGATCTACAGCCAAGAATACTTTATCCAGCAAAGGTATCATTTGGAGTCGAAGGACAGAGAGAGAACTTCCCAGATAAAAATAAGCTAAAGAAATTTATCAACACCAAGCCCGTACTACAGTAAATGTTGGAGAGACTTCTTTAGGAAGAAAAAAACATGTATCAAAAACAAGAATAAAGAATGGTAATAATTACATTCCTATCAACGAGTCCCTCAAATGGAAAAGAATTAAGTGCTCCAACCAAAAGATAGAGTGGCTGAATGAATAAGAAAACAAGACCCCTACATGCTGCCTACAAGAGACTCACTTCAGATTAAAAGACACACACAGACTAAAAGGAGGGGGATGGAAAAAGATATTTCCTTGATGGACCTAGAGAGTATTGCTCTGGATGAAATGGATCGAATAGAGAAAAGATAAATATCACATGATTTCACGCACATGTGGAATCTAAACAACAAACAACAACAATAAAAGCAGTAAACATAGATACAGAGAATATTTTGAGGGTTACTAGATGGGAGAGGGGTTGAGGGATGGAAAAAAAAGGCAAAGGGATTAAGAGGTACAAGTGGATAGTTGCAGAATAGACATGGAGATATAGCGTGTAGCACGGGGAAGAGGATTAATAATGTAATAAGTATGTGAGGGGGAGGAGGGAACTAGATTTAGTGGGGTGATCACTTTGTGAGTTATGTGCATCTCTAATCACTAGGCTGTACAACTGAAACGAGCATATTGTATGCCAGCTATAGTTGGAAAAAAAAACTCATTGAGTTGTACAATGGAAATATGAGCAACTAATTGTCTATTATATTTCAATAAAGCCGGAGGAATAAAGGAAAAATAAAATGCTTGTGTAAGAATGTTTATAGCAGCTTTATTCGTAATTGTCATAAACTGGAAACACCCAAATGAATACTATATTCTGTAACTACAGAATTTGTGTTCTTTTCAAATATTCAATTAATACATTACATGCTCAGGTAATACATTTGAATCATAACTAAACTTTATTTAATCATCTTATCAGTCTAATGATAAGCTGATTATCATTAGCACCCTCATTTTTATGGCACCCTCATTTTTATGTCAGGAAATGAGGCTCAGAGGAAGGTTGGTCTTGTTCAAGGTGGCAGTTAGGATGAGAAATGGGACTTTTCTCACCACGAAGGTAAACAGTTCAACTTTAAAACCAAGATATTTTCTACTCAAGAGCTCAGTGAATAAGTTTAAGTATTGGATCTAGAAGCCACGTTTCCAAAACCCCAGTCTAAAGCTAGAAATCTGTGTCATATTCTCATTGCATTCTAACAGAAATTTCTGTAAAAAAATCTATTGGCTCACTGTTGTCAGTCCAGCCTGTGGGGAATCTGTTTTGTTGGACAACTGGGTGATAAAACCTTTTTCTAAGGAAAGACTTGCCTTTCTTATTTTCTCATTGTTTTGAGTTTATCCTTACTAAAGAGGAACCCAAGGCAAGGAGACAGCCGAGGACATTAACTGAGTCAAGTGGGACATGCTTTTAATCAGGTCTTTACTGTCACAGCTTCTGGAAAGTGCCTTGAGATCTCTTAATAATCTTGCCAAATCAGCATTTCACTTTGGTACTCAGGAGTGCTGAGAGAGTCATTGATTAACTAGCTTCCCTGTGGAGAAGAATAACTGGAGCCTCTAGAGGACAGTCTTAAATTAGACTGAAGAAGTAAGAGATCACAATAGTAATGTGAACAAAAGAATTATTGATCAGATGGTTCAGAAATCTAGATTATCTTAAAAACTGTTCATTCCAATTTTTCTTTGGAATATGTAGTAAATACTCGTTGATTACTTTCCCTGAATTCATTTCTCCCTTTCTCCTTCCTAGCAGCACCTTAATTTCTATTAAGACATCTGTGTGGTTCTGGGGAAGCTGGCTCCATTTACCCTTAAGGTTTGGCCAGTCAGCACATTCCATCTAGTTTGCCACCATGATTATGTTGGATTAAGCCTGTGACCTAAGCAGGTACAATCTGAGTAAACTCTAGTTAGCATGGTAAGGAGAAGATAAAAAATGGGGGTTATAACTTTGATTCCTTTGATATCCCTTGAGAAATTCAAGTAAAGGCTAGGATTATTCTTTTTTTACCTTTACTTGCTGGAATGTCTTTAAATGTCATTCTGCCCGGGACTAAGGCACTTAGATTGCTGGAGTTTATTCAAGTTATACATATCATGTCTCCCCACTTTAGTTGGCTTTTTGTCCCTTTCCTTGCTTAATAGTTTTTCTCTTTAGGCAAGTAACTAATAAATGAAAAATTCTTACATTCTTATTAAGAGTTTTTCCTAAAAGAAAACTTCTCGAGGGGTAGAGTGGGCCCAGGGAGTAGTGCAGCCTTGAGTACCTACTATTGAACCATAAGGGGCTGGTCAAATTAATTTGAAATACTGTAATTTTTTTTTTTTTTTACCATATCATCAACTTAGACTTATGCATCTTACTTATTGTGTTTGTGGTTGCAGCTACAATCCATATATGTTCCATGGGTCATGGACACTGTTAATCTCGGCACCTCTAGTGTGTATATCTGGCAGGTCTATAGCAAAGGCAGCAGGGTAACAGTTGAAAGAGAGGCTAGCGTGAAAGCACTTTGTAAACCTACAAAGGATGGTACTTTGTACAAAGCCTGGCACAGAGATGACATTCAGTAAAAGTGTGTTGAATGAAAAGACAAGGGGGGAAAAAAGATACTTTTTACTCATAACAGAAATCTCTTTTTTTTCATTCTCCCATCACCACCACCACCAAAACAGAACAAAACAAACTGTTCTGTTACAACTTGGGACATTTGCCAACGAGTTGCCCAAATCACCCTTAACTGGTGATTTTCCTATGTCTATGCTGCCCAAATTGTGGACCACCATTCAGTAAGTGAGGAATTGCGTTTGGTTGCTAGTAACAGACACCTAGCTATAGTGGCCTAAATATACAAGGGTTGTTCTCTAAAATTAAAGAAGTTCAGAGATTTAAATCCATGGAGTCATCAGAGACCTAGGCTCCCTCTGTCTTTGCTGCTGGTGATTTTGATCCTTAATTAGCTGGAAAAGCTTTTTCCTTTCTGCTGCTCCCTGGAATGCAGACCCAGCAGTTGTGCTCCAGAAGTCAACTTGTACCACAATGTCCAAAACACAGAGATTAGTTGCTAAATTTACTCTATTTCTGCCATCTATATAATCTTTAACAGTACTAACAATGAAGGAATCTATATCTCCCCCTAAGAATTGGTGTTTGGAGTTCTGGTTCATTCAGCAAGCATGTGCTCAGCCCCAAATAAGAGAGAGCATAGCTGTGTTAGGCACCAAAAGGGGACACCGAAGACTCAAATAATAACTCTGTCCTCAAGGAGCTCCCAGTGTGGCGAGTGATCATAAATATAAACAATGCTAAGCAGAAGGACATCAGTAGTGTAATCTGAAATCTCCTGGAGGAGCATGGAGGAGGGATTGAATGGGGGAAAGAAAAGAATTAGCCTCTCATGTAAGAGGCAGAGTCATGTTTGTCAGAGCCAAATATCTCTCCTAGCCACCTGAGCTCCCTTAATCTTCATAATAACTATATAATATCCTAATTATAAAAATGAGAAGCCCACCCAAAGTTTCCCAGTTCAATAGGATTTTCGTACTCAGAACTTTCCGACTCCACGTCCTTGCCTTTTCCATTAGACCACTAAGTGTGACCTAAATACTGTTCCTTCTGTTTTAAAAAATAATACATACATGGTGGTGAAGGTTCCATTCTATATACAAGTATATGTGTTATATTGGACTCAATTAATTATCTACCCAGACTCCCTTGGTTCTACCTGGTCCTCAGGCCTTAGTCGGTTGCTCCGTGGTGAGCCCCAGATGCTGCTGCTTTTGCTTTATTTCCTAACACTGTCTCCTGGGTTGAGGGCTGGGCTCTGGTTTGGTCTGTGTTGTGCACACCGTGGAGAGAGCCAGAGCAGTTCAGAGGCCTGTGCTCTCTGACTATACCCAAGAGGGCTGTGGCTCCTTCTGCCATGTCCAGATTCAAATGTAGGGTGTATTATTCCCCAGGGACTGTCCAGCGGGCTGGGTGACAGCCTGGGTGTGAAACGGTGGTAGGCAGGGGCAGTTACCTCCACTGAGGAAGATAAATTGCTTGCTTGTCTTTCTCCACTGGTCCCCCACCCCCCATTTTTCACATACACCAGCAGCCCCCAACCTTTTTGGCACCAGGGACCGGTGCTCCTATGACAATTTAATGCCTGATGATCTGAGGTGGAGCTGAGGTGGTGATGCTAGAGCTGAGGAGTGGCTGCAAATACAGATGAAGCTTCACTGCTCTCCCTCAGCTCCCCTCCTGAGCTCCCCTCCTGCTGTGTGGCCTGGCCTGGTTCCTAACAGGCCAAGGTACCTGTCTTCGGCCTAGGGGTTGGGGACCCCTGACATACACTATTCTTAGATACAGTAGGTCTATACCATCTATTTGAAACATTTTGAATGATTGGGCAAATGGCTGTTTTCATGTGAGCTGTAGCCAATTTGTTAATGCACAGCCTTCTGTTTGCTTTCCTTTCTAGCCTGCCTAGTCTTTTTCCCCTCTCTCTGTTCTGAGATTTCAACACCCAGTAAAAAAAAAAGCCGGCTGTTTTCTAGAGAACGTGAGCAGAGTAGTAGTAGATGAAAAATAAATATACCACCCAATACCCTTACTCAGTTTACCTTGTTTTGCACCTTGTTATATGTCTCACTTAACAGTATAATAATAGGCAATATGTGAATGCTTAGGTGCCAGACACTGTTCTAAATCCTTATGATTAATGCGTACCACAACCCTATGAGATAAACCCTGGAGATAGTTCCATATTAGCATACACAGATCAATTTCATTTATATTATTTTTTAAAGAAATGGTCATTACTTTTGTTAAAATGGACCATATTCTTTATAAATTTTTAAAATGCAGAAAAATTTGATAAAGAAAGCAAAGATTTACCCCCAAATTCCATATCTGAGAATAATCATCAGGCAAATAGTATACTATGCAGCTCTCACAAACCTCAAGTTTTCACAGCAGTACTATGTAAGGATAAATGCCTTTGCTTTTTCTATAATTTGCTGACACATAAGACATATTTCTCCTTCCACCCCCCAGATTTTATTCAGATATTTTCTTGTACCAAATACACCTATTTCTGTTAGGCTGTAGAGTTCCTGATATAAGAACATATAATTGTGTTCATTGAAAAACCAGCTTCTATTAGAGTACATTGTTACTTTCACTTAATTTCATATAAATAATTAGTGAAATTCTTGCTTTTTATAGCATGCTTCTTGCAGTTTTTATTGAAGTAGTTACTTGTACTGTGACTGCCTGTTTAGCAATTTGTATATATTTATTTTAGATTGTAGTATGGTTTTTAATCACCAGGACCATAATTTAGTGACTTCTGGGCAAACATGATTTAGCTATAGGATCATGTCCTAGTAGAGTTTTTGAGTCAAAGAGTATGTGCATTTTAAGTTTTGATAGACATTGTCAAATTGAAAGAAGTGATGAGACATAAAGGTAGACTAACTAGGTTCACTTTTATATTTATATTATATTGGAGAACTTACCTTCACATATGTCAGGGTAATTTTTTTTGCCTAGAATAATATGCATAAAGTCCCTGCTTTGAGAATTGGAGGTGACAACTTTTCTGAATATTTTTCCAGGTAGCAAGTCTATTACAGAGTAGACGGGAATTAATCATATTAATGAGCAGTGTTAATCTGTTGATTGTCAAGACAAACCAACAAGGCAGTTGCTTTGATAGTGTTGCTACTTGCTGACTTTCTGGTTGAAGAAAAAGGTCTTGCCACTCTTAGCAAGGAGGTACCTGAACAAGTGTCGACACATCATTGTAGCCAGTAAGTGCTGTGAGAAATTAACGAGAGAATTAAGAACTATGAAATATTCTGGGATATTTTCTGAAGGAGGTGAAACTTCCAGGTTCAGGCTAAATGCCTTCACCTGCTTGATGCTTGCCCGGACCTACTTAACTGGAACTGGTTTCCTCCTCAAGCCCAGTGGCACTTAGTTTATAACTCTACATGTAGTGACTGTGTCTCTAAACCCAAAATTATGATATATGTTCTAAGACAGAGGTCATAAACTGATACCTTCAGCCTGGGTTCCATCCACAGAGTGTTTTGCTGTGCCTGCAGAATTTTAAACAATTTTAATTGGTTATAGATTGTTAAAAACAGAGATTTTACATAAAATTTCCAGCCTCCAGATCTGGGAATATTGGGCCCAAATTTCTGCTTAGCAGCAATTAGTTGGAACGGGCTGGCAGCTGCCCATTTTAGCCAAAGCATATTCTTTCCAGTTCTCTGTATGCCCTCTCTTCCCCACCATGGGATCACACATATATGTACCTCCTTGACCTTTTACACTTCTAGAACATATGCCCTTTGAAGGCAGGATTTTTCTGTTATGTTCATTGCTTTTTTTCTCGTGACCAGAATGTTATCTGGCACATACTAGGTTAAAAAATATTGTTTGATGGAAAGAATGAATTTGTAACTCTTGGTCTAACTTTATGGAGGGAAGTGAGACAGTTTTTTAACTTTTAATGGGATAATGTGCCACTTTACCCTTGAGGCATTGTATATGGCCTAGCATTATAATTTTCATTTTTGACTTATCTCCCTTGTTGGATAGTAAACTCAGTGGAGTCAGAGACCTGACTTGTAATGTTTTGTATCCTTAATAATACCTTGCACATAATAGATGCTTAGATATTCCTTGGGCGATTGGCAGAATTTTTAATTTCTCATGTAAAATAACTTTGTGAATAAAGGCAGGGAGGTATTAATGAATATTTTATGGTGGAGGATCATGAGATGGCCCATTTGAGTTTCTTCTACATCTTTTTTCTCTATATCTTCATGCCCAATTATATTCTGTTCACCATCAAGAACATAGGAGGTTTTTGACAATCATCACCCCTATTCTTTAGTAGCAGGATAAATTACTCCCCATTCTTAATAATGTGTATTTTCTATTTAATGCTAATATTATATTGGAGAACTTATCTCCTACACCAGTCTGTGATTTCCACACAGTTAAGAATTCTGTTTTTTGTATCTAACAGCTAATGTTTATGTTATTCATGTACCAACTCCATATAAGCAGTTCTAGAAACTCAATAAATGATTGAATTTGAGTCTGTATTACAAGCTGTATTACAGCTTTTACACAACTTTATAGTTTATAAAACATTTTCATATTCATTGTCTCATTTGATCTAAAATCGACCCCGAGAGCTGCAAATGAGAAAATTAAAGCCAGAGAAACTGTAACTGGTGTAGTCACACAGCAGTTAATGACTGACCATTCAGGCTGCACTTTGTCAGTTAACGGCTGAATATTCACTAAATCGTGATGCCCAGATAGGGAGTGTTAGAATTGTGGAAGGCTTGTCATTCTTGGCAAAGAATTTGGACCTGTGTCTTGAAACAAGAAGAGAAAGGGAAATGTTTCTTGATAACTTATTTTTGGATGAGGGCTCTTTGCCATCCAAGGCTTTATCCCCTCAATCTGGACGACAATAGCATTCCTGAGGGGAGTGAGAAGGATGATGAGTAGTCATTAGTTTGCTTGCCTCACCCAGATTCCATTCCTACCTCCCAGAATTTTCCCTGTTTCCACCCAGCTCTTCAGTAACAATCAGTCCCAATCAGTGGCTGTACTTTATTTTTTGGACCAAGGAATACCCTTCCCTTCTCCATCTTCCTCCTTAGGGCTTTGGAAAGGAGCCCTTTAATTGCTGTTGACTAAAGGACAGGAGGCCAGCCCCTGCATACCAAGAATGCCAGTGGCTTTGTTAGCTGAGGAGGGCATTGCATTAGCACTGCTCTCTAAATCCCGGAGCAGGTGGAGGAAATCTAATTAGCACTTAGTAAGCCAAGGCCCCTTAGGGAATTTCTGATAAGGAAAAGGTCAATGCAAAAGGAGAAGGAACACTGATAGACTTTATTTTCCTAGTGGCAGCTTTCTGAAGTGGACTGGGAATCAAATGAGCTGGATTCTAATCCCTGCCCTACTAGTGGCTATTTTGGCTACTGGCAAGTCCCTTTACTTATCTGAGGTTTTATTTTTCTTGTCTGTATTTACTCCTTTGCTAAGCTTCCTTTCTTAAACAAATGCTTGTTTTGTAAGAGTAGAAGGGACCTCGGATCAACTCACTATCACCCTGGAAGTCTTTCCCAGCATTTGCATACCCAAATCTCACTCTGTATATCCATAGATTTAGTAGCTATGTAGTAAATATATATAGTTTGGAAAAGTTGCCCAAGAAAATTTGATAATATCCTTGGTTCATGCTTTTTTGGAGAACTTAGCCACATATAGCAAACTCGAGGCCTAGCATAGTGTTTCTTCTGCACACAGTAGTTGCTCAGTAAAATGTCTGGCGAGGCCTGTGAAGTGAGAACCTAGAAGTGGAATTCCAGTTGAGAGAAGCAACAGAGATGTTGACCTTAAATGAAAAAAAAGGCGGTGGGGGCGGGGAGGGGGGGAGCCAGATATTTCTTCAGCAAAATGGGCTTATTTGGGAACAACAAAGAATTTCATTTTGGCACATGTGGCCTAATGATGAGCCACACACAAGTCCAGAGAAACAAAGGAGAGGAATGCTTTTTTATGGACTTGGGAGGGCCTGGTGTAAATGAAAAGTCCATAGGAAGAAACTGAAAGTTTGAAATGTAATGACTTCTCATTGGCTGAGTTGTGGCAGTCTCCTGTTGGCTGAGCTGTTACCGGGCAAGGAGAATTCTTTTCTTGTTCCTGCCGAGGTAGTAAGATAGGATCTCTTCCTGTCAGAGATTCAAGGTATATTTCTTCCTGTTGGGGTCAGTAGCGTGCATGAATAACACATGCTGTCGTGAGAGTTCTCTTTTCTAGCCTCCCAACTCCATTTTAAATGAGGTTTCTGTTTACTAATTGATATATTCCCCCCCGACCCCTGCTTTTGAGCAAGATATTTCTCTGAAAGCATTACTGATCAAGAGCAAGAGTCAGTTTTTTCTGGTTTCATTGTCTTTTTTCCCTAGATGCTAGGAAGGACCTCTCCTGGGTGTCGTGTCTCACCTTGGAGGGAAAATGCAGATTGGAAACCTATTGTCGTCACATTCGAGTATCAAGGAGCAGTAGGAGGGAAGCTCTTCCTATCTGTATCTTAGAAGAGTGAATATGGCAAAGATACACTCAGAACTGAAAGAATTAAACAGGTATTTTGGGACGACAATGAAGAAATAAACGTGAAGTAATTAAATAGTGTTATTTCAAAAGAAACTGGAACAAATGTCTTATCAGTAGTATAGCCTGTAGGCTGAGAATTTAGAGACTATGAATTTGGCTAAAAATCCAGAGTCAGTTAATAGTCCAGATGAAAGAGTGACTTCTGTGAATTTTAAACCTTCTCACTAGCCTGGTCTGAACATCTTGGGAAAGTGTCATCTGCTTCAATTTTGGGAAATCTCTACTTTCAGGTCACCAGATGGTGTGCAGGTCCAGTCAGGGTTGGGTGCTTTCTTTAGATGTGTCACATGAATATAGAAGTCTGTTCCCTGGAGTTTGGCAGCCAAGGGTTCACTAGCAGTACCCATAGCAGCCTTTCCAGGGAAGCTGAAGAGAGTCTTTCTGGAGGTGCCTGTCCCACCAGGTGAAACCTCCAGGTTGCAGAGCTTGTTGCTTAAGTTCTTTCTCTCTCTGAAGTGCACTTTGAAAAGATTGCTCTGCCAGGACATGGTTAATTTTGATAGAAGTAATTAGGCCTCTACAATATTGAAGTATACCTCCTGTTATAAGCTGCATATCAAAAGAGGCAGGAGCCAGGGGCACCCTATGACCATTTAAAAAGGTGAGAGTTTGAGTATCAGAGGGGGTGGACCTGAGATTTAAAATGATCAGCAGTGCTTCTAGCCAAGGAACTTGAAGGGGCTCTACAAATTTTGCCAGTTGAGTCTTAATAATGCCATTAGTGTGTTCAACTAAACCTGAAGATTGAGGGTGGTAAGGGCAGTGAAAGTGTCATCAAGCCCGCCAAACAGCACAGACCTGTCAGACCACCTGACCAGTAAAATGGGTTCCCTGATCACTGTGGAGTTCAAGAGGGGTTCCTCGGTAGGGATACTCTTTTCCAAAGGGATTTTTAACCGCTGAAGAGGCAGTAGCCAGTCCTCAAGGGAAAGCTTCAATCCAATGAGGAAACATATAGACCATGACTAAAAGAAATTTATATCCGTGAGGCAGGAAAACTGAATGAAATCCACTTGCCAAACCTCAAATAGTCCATTAAGGAATTTAAACTGTTCGGGAGCAACGGGAACAGGCTTCCCTGGTTATACTTGGGACAAGTAGGACAGATGACATAGGTGCTTTTTTCAGCTTTATTAATATTTTTCCACCAATCCTGATTCATGAATGTTACCATTTTTCATTGGACCAGTGGTTTAATGCATGAACAGTAGTTAGGAGTGGGGATTTTAGAGTCTTCGGTAGTACTGGGTTATTATTTGGCCTGAACCACAGCTTTCTTTTTTATCAAACCAACAATTGTTGGATTTCCAATTTTGTTTTTCCTTTTCTGAGGCCAATTGTTGGGCTTCTCTAGCCAGTATTTCCCCAACTGCCGTTGGTTCCTTTAAATGCACCATTCCTTGTGGAAGTGTCAGCAAGGTGGTTTCCTTTAGCTTTCAGAGAGTCAAGTTTAGAATATCCTGGGATCTTAATAATAGCTAAAGCAGCAGGTAAAAGTACATATACATATACAATAATTCCTGAGCATACTGGCCATTTTTAATTTTATTTCTGC
>NW_011888922.1:1839822-1846985 GCF_000151845.1 Pteropus vampyrus
CAGGGAAGCTGAAGAGAGTCTTTCTGGAGGTGCCTGTCCCACCAGGTGAAACCTCCAGGTTGCAGAGCTTGTTGCTTAAGTTCTTTCTCTCTCTGAAGTGCACTTTGAAAAGATTGCTCTGCCAGGACATGGTTAATTTTGATAGAAGTAATTAGGCCTCTACAATATTGAAGTATACCTCCTGTTATAAGCTGCATATCAAAAGAAGCAGGAGCCAGGGGCACCCTATGACCATTTAAAAAGGTGAGAGTTTGAGTATCAGAGGGGGTGGACCTGAGATTTAAAATGATCAGCAGTGCTTCTAGCCAAGGAACTTGAAGGGGCTCTACAAATTTTGCCAGTTGAGTCTTAATAATGCCATTAGTGTGTTCAACTAAACCTGAAGATTGAGGGTGGTAAGGGCAGTGAAAGTGTCATCAAGCCTGCCAAACAGCACAGACCTGTCAGACCACCTGACCAGTAAAATGGGTTCCCTGATCACTGTGGAGTTCAAGAGGGGTTCCTCGGTAGGGATACTCTTTTCCAAAGGGATTTTTAACCGCTGAAGAGGCAGTAGCCAGTCCTCAAGGGAAAGCTTCAATCCAATGAGGAAACATATAGACCATGACTAAAAGAAATTTATATCCGTGAGGCAGGAAAACTGAATGAAATCCACTTGCCAAACCTCAAATAGTCCATTAAGGAATTTAAACTGTTCGGGAGCAACGGGAACAGGCTTCCCTGGTTATACTTGGGACAAGTAGGACAGATGACATAGGTGCTTTTTTCAGCTTTATTAATATTTTTCCACCAATCCTGATTCATGAATGTTACCATTTTTCATTGGACCAGTGGTTTAATGCATGAACAGTAGTTAGGAGTGGGGATTTTAGAGTCTTCGGTAGTACTGGGTTATTATTTGGCCTGAACCACAGCTTTCTTTTTTATCAAACCAACAATTGTTGGATTTCCAATTTTGTTTTTCCTTTTCTGAGGCCAATTGTTGGGCTTCTCTAGCCAGTATTTCCCCAACTGCCGTTGGTTCCTTTAAATGCACCATTCCTTGTGGAAGTGTCAGCAAGGTGGTTTCCTTTAGCTTTCAGAGAGTCAAGTTTAGAATATCCTGGGATCTTAATAATAGCTAAAGCAGCAGGTAAAAGTACATATACATATACAATAATTCCTGAGCATACTGGCCATTTTTAATTTTATTTCTGCGGAAAGTAAGGCAGTCACTTCTCTTCCACAACATTCCAAAATCATGAGTTGCTCAGAAAGTATATCTACTATCAGTATAAATGTTGGCAGTTTTGCCTTTGACTAGGGTACAGGCCCTTGTGAGTGCATGCAGTTTGGCTTGTTGGGCCATAGTAGCTAAAGGCAAAAATGCCACTTCAGTTACATCAGAGAGTATTAATATCACATATCCTGCACAATATTTGCCACTGTCACCTTTTAAGTAAGAACTAGCAGCGAACCATGAGAAGTCCACATTGCTCAAAGGAGTTTTCCTGCAGATCGTGATGAGGGATCAGGAGGTGATCATCAGTGTTAAGCAGTCATGAGGGAGGAAGAATAGCAGGGTTAAAGTTATTACAATGTGAAAGAGTCATGTGAGGAGCAGTTAACAGAAAGATTTCACAGGAGGTAGAGCAGCTGACTGAAAACTGTTGAGTGTGATGAGAATTCAGGAGAGCTTCTATTGCATGGGGCACAAAGATAGTTAAAGGAGATCCCACAACAGTCTCCTCAGTGGCCTTAACCAAAAGGACAGTGGCAGTAATGGCTCTAAGGCAAGGGGGATATCACTGTGCCACGAGCCTCGTTGCTGACTATAATGCCCTATGGGTCGATGGTGGTCCCCCTGTTTTGTGGTGAGTACCCCAAGGGCATTCCCTTTCTTTTTATATATTAAAAGGTAAAGAGAATCTGGTAATTGGGATGCCCAAGTGCTGGTGGGTTTATTAGACTCTTTTTAAGGCTTTAAAGGATATGTGGTCCCATTGTTCCCATAAAATCAGGTTGGGGTTCTTGTTCTTTAATAAAACATATAGAGGTGTGGCCATAAGGGAGAGATTTGGGATCCAGTTTCAGCAATAACCAACTAACCTGAGAAAACCTCACAGTGGATGCCTAGGTTTGGGATTGGGGAATCTTAGGAAACCATAAAGCCTATCTAGATCTAGGTGCAGCCCTAGTTCTAATATGCGATGCCCCAAATGTAGAACTTGGGCTTAGGCAAACTGCAATTTTTCCTTGGCAACCTTATGTCCCATAAAGGCTAAAAGCTTCAGCAAGTGGACACTGTCCTATGAGGGGACTTGGGAGGAAGAGCAAAGAAGCAAGTCATCCACGTATTACAACAAAGTATAACCCCTAGGGAACTTTATATAATCCAGATCAGCCTTCAGGATTTGTGAAAATAAGAAGGGCTCTCGGTAAAATCCAAAGGCATTACTCTTCATGTGAATTGTGTTCCTTCCCAAGTGAAGGCAAAAACATATTGGCTACCTTCATCAACTGGAATGCTGAAGAATGTGCTGCATAAATCAATTACAGTAAAGAATTTGCTTTCAGTTGGGATGGATGTTAGTAGAGTACAAGCATTAGGAACAAGAGGGTGTCAAGGGATAGTGATGCTGTTCATTGCTTGGAGGTCCTAGACAAACCTCCACCCTTGACCATTGGGTTTTCTCACAGGTGAGGTAGTATAACAGGGACTGGTGCAAGAGATAATGAGGCCCTGAATCTTGTAATCTTCTATTATGGGCTTTATAGTTTGAAGGGCTTCTTTACTTATGGGGTATTGATTGAATCTGGGAAGGGGTTTTGAGGGCTGTGTTTGAATATGATAGAAGGTACATTGTGGATTCTCCCAAAATCATTTGAAGATTTTGCCCATAAATAGGGTAGTCTCTTATCCTATAGTATCATCAGAAATGGAGCAAGTAAAAGATGATGGGTCATCAACTGGCTGTTTTCATGGCTGCTTTCAAACTCTGGAATTATTTCCCCTTTTTGGGAGAAAGAAATTTCAGCATGATATTTTTCTAAAAAGCTTTGGCCTAATAAATGAATAGGGGTAGAGGAAATCAGGAGAAAAGAGTAACTGTCTCTCGAAGAGCCTAAACAAGAAGGGATAGGTTCAGAGACAGGAGCCTGTTAAGGTTTATTAGGGATCCCCTCTATTGAACTGTCTTAATAATCCAAGGCAGGAGCTGCTTTATAGCAGAGGGATTGAGCACTGAGAGTTTGGCTCCAGTGTCAATAAGGACAGAGAGAGATTCATTCCCAATCTGGAGAGTGGTTTCTCTAAGCTGATTAAGAGGGAGGATTGGGACAAGAACCAGTAGTTCTTCAGAGCCGGGTCACTGGGAACTAGTAGGACGTCGGAAAGGCTGGTTGGAAGGCTGAAGGTGCCTAATATGCTTAAGTTCATGACCATCTCTTTTCAATATCCTGGCTCTTTGCGATAGTAGCAGAAACTGGGAGGTTTTTCTTTTTTTTTATTTTGCATAGTGACCTCCATTTGCCAGAGTTAGGAAGTTAGAATTTTCGTGGTTTTTCTTTCAGAGGACTCATCTAGGATTCAAAGCAAGCTGATTTGCCAAATTGACCAAATCCAGAGTGGATATGGTCTCCCGTTCTGTCTTGGTCTTTTTAACTAAAAGAGACAGATCTCAGATCAGCCCATTAATAAATATAGATAAAAGCTACCCAAGTGGAATCAACATCTGAAGGAAGCACAGAATTTTTTTTTTGAAAACAATCTGAAGTTGATTATAATAATCATGAACAGGTTATACCTTTATGAGCAAGCCTGAATTTTGTTTCAATCAACAGGTTTTGGGATAGCCCTTGGAATTGCCTGGTGAAGTCACTTAGTGATTGCATGAGCCTTATCATATAGCAGGTCAACAGGTTGGTCTCCCAGTTGTCATCCTAGGGACCTTTCAGAATTTTTCCAGTCAGCAGTTTTCACCCAGTGCTGAGTCTGGCCTTCAGGCGACAAGCATGTGAACTAGCTGATGTAAGTCAGAGAAACCAGGTTGATGAGTTTGAACGACTGTACTAAATTCCTCAACAAATTTGTAGAGATCCTCAGTTACTTTGGGAAAATCTTCGACTATGGCTTGCAGTTCAGTTTCAGTCTGAGAACATAAGAAATTAGGAGTTTAGCCTTCCGATACTCAGAAGACTTAATTTTAAAGAGACAGGTTCTGATAGATTCAGAGGAGAAGATGGGAAGAGACTCAGAAAAGGGGGGAAATGGCACCAGAGGTGGAGCCTGGGAGGGAGGAACTGAAAGAAAAGAGCGTGAGGCTTCAGGAGCCATTTTGTCTTTAATCATTTGTTTGCCTCAATTAATCTTAATTTTTTTACTTTGCAAAGAGGCAATCTTAGGCTCCTGGTCATGTTTGGGATCCTCAAATTACCAATAGAAATAGGCATTCCATTCAGTTTTGACAATTTCAGAGCTATGGTTATCCAATTTGGTTTTAAGAAAAGTAAGTTTGGGGAGTTCGAAAGTTCCCTATAATGGCCATTGGTATTCTGAATTATTTTTGGT
Source organism: Pteropus vampyrus (assembly GCF_000151845.1). Classification (NCBI taxonomy): domain Eukaryota; kingdom Metazoa; phylum Chordata; class Mammalia; order Chiroptera; family Pteropodidae; genus Pteropus; species Pteropus vampyrus. The sequence continues at coordinate 1,844,372 of NW_011888922.1, forward strand.
CACTAAATTACTTCATTTAGTTAGAAATGTGCATAAGGAGGAACCATGATTTCTAAACATAAAGTTGGTCAGGGTACCCAAAGTGGGGCACCCTCAAAGTGTTGAGATAACTGGGATCCCATTTTTCAGAGGCTTTTTCTCTAAAACAAAAGCCTAAACAACCTGCAGGCCAAATACCAGCATAGTTCTGGCGGAACAGCCCGTTTCTACAAGGAATCAGACCACAGGCCAGCACAGTGCCATTGCAGCAGCCTGATTCCAAAAAGAGTCAGGCTGACGTGCCAACCAAACAAAACACGGCCTTTACCAGAAGAGGACAAAGCCTTAAATTAGATCCCAAATAGAACCTGGAGAGCTTCTTTGCAATAGATAGCCAGATATTTCCCCAGCAATACAGGTTTATTCTGGAATAACAAAGAATTGCAATTCAGGACATGTGGTCTAATATGCAGGTCCAGAGAAACAAAGGAGAGGAACTCTCGTGGACTTCTAAGGAGCTGCTATAAAGGAAGAGTCCTTGGAGGACACTGAAAGTTCGAAGTATAGTGACTTTTCATTGGCTGAGTTATGGCAGTCTCTCTCAGGCTGAGCTGTTATTGGGCAAGGAGGAATCTTTTCTTCCTCCTGCTGAAGTAGTAAAGTAGTATCACTTCCTGTCGAAGATGCAGGATACTTCCTGTTGGGGTCAGTAGTGTGTGTGGAGTGACATGTGCATGAGAGTTCTCTTCTAGCCTCTTGACTCCATTTTAAATGAGATTTCTGTTTATAATGTACTGAGAAGCACATTATGAACCATTACAAACAATAAGGATTTAACGAAATGGGGTCGAGAGCTATTAGTGAAGTCAATGGTAGTGAATTGCAAGAAACATCTTTAAAAATGAAAGTAGTAGTGAATCGTGAGAAGCATCTTTAAAAATGAAAATAGAATAGAGTGGCACACATTGTGTCCAGTAAGGTTATCTCGTGAAACGTTTAAGTTAAATTTATGGATACCATGCTGCAATTTTAAAAGAATTTTTTGTTAGGTTATGGTCAGAAGCCATTGATCTAGACAGGGATCTGTATTGGAGTAAATAGGATCCTGGCAGGGAGGAATGTCAGGAAGCCATGTGGATAAGACCCTGGGAATGTCGGTTTTGGTCTTTACTCAAGCTCTTTGACTTTGAGCAAGTCACATTTTCTCCTGAACTTCATAATCTTCTTCTTTCTCATTGCCCTGAATATCCTGCACCTGACTTCACCCCCACATCTGCTTGGTAAGACAACTCAAATGTCCCTTCTCTGGCATCTACCTGATTCTGGAATATAGTGGGTACTTATAAATATATGTTAAATGGTTGAAAACTTTTCCTCAAATTTTCAGGTACTTTCTCTGGGTTCTTATGCCTACCTCTTCACTCAAACCTCTCTTTACAGCTTTTAAAAAATAGATATTTCTGGTTTTCTTCTACTGGAGAACAGATACAATTTTATTTATCTGTGTATTCCAAGTACTTATCATAGTGCCTAGATATGTAATACGTGCTTCATAAATGTTGGAATGAATAAGTGTTTTTAAAAGGAATGTGTAATAAATGATTCAGTAAAACCCTTATTGAGCACGTATTATATACCAGGCATGTGTTAGGTGCTAGAATAAATACAAATTAAGTATAAAAGAGCAATATTTTTTCTCGAGCTTAGAGATTAAAAAATTGAAGCAGAAGCACATAGAGTTGCTGATAAAGCCATTAGTGTTAGTGTCTAGCTATGTGGTTGCTATACAGATTATGTTGAACTTCCCAATTTTGTGTTTGAATATTGGTCACCAAAACCAGACAGAAAGAATATCTGTCCTTCCTGATTTATTTTCTCAGGAATTAAGTGAGAAACCTTGTTTCTGATATGGTGATCTAGAGTTCTAAAGCAGGTTAATTTGCAGAGGAGGAGCCTTATCCTTTTTACATCAGTTACTAAGAGATTGTTTAAAATCTCCATTATGATAATGGACTTGTCAGTTTCTACTTGAAGTGATAGCAACTCTTGCCTTATATTTTTTTTAAATTTATTTAAATTAGTTTCAGGTATACAGTACATTGGTTAGACACCTATATAGTTCATAAAATGATCCCTCCAGTTGCTCCCTCCCTCCCCTCACCCTCCAACTAGCCCACATATTAATGCTAACTGCATGCCCTATGCCGTGCTCATGACCATCCATCAGCTACTAATTTGTACTTCTTTAACCCTTCACCCCATTCTCCCAGCCCCCTTTGGAAACCATATTTTAGAATGATTTATCTTCCTGGACCTTTGAACCTCCTGTCTTGTAAAGTGACCCTTTTTTGCCTTAATATCACTTTGCTTGATATTTGTACAGCTACAGAAGCATTCTTTTGAGTCATATTATATCCTTTGTATAATTCTTAAAACCTCCCTGTGCTCTTATATTAAAGGCGTATCTCTTAAAACCAGCATGTAGCTGGATTGTGTTTTGTTTAGTCTGTCTTTGCCTTCAAACTGAAGAGTTTAGATAATTCACAATTATTGTAGTGAATACAGTGAAACAATCTTTGTCTTTTAACTGGTGAGTTTAATTGATTTATATTTATCGTGATTGTGGAATTATTTA
>NW_011888922.1:1848495-1853511 GCF_000151845.1 Pteropus vampyrus
AAATGGGGTCGAGAGCTATTAGTGAAGTCAATGGTAGTGAATTGCAAGAAACATCTTTAAAAATGAAAGTAGTAGTGAATCGTGAGAAGCATCTTTAAAAATGAAAATAGAATAGAGTGGCACACATTGTGTCCAGTAAGGTTATCTCGTGAAACGTTTAAGTTAAATTTATGGATACCATGCTGCAATTTTAAAAGAATTTTTTGTTAGGTTATGGTCAGAAGCCATTGATCTAGACAGGGATCTGTATTGGAGTAAATAGGATCCTGGCAGGGAGGAATGTCAGGAAGCCATGTGGATAAGACCCTGGGAATGTCGGTTTTGGTCTTTACTCAAGCTCTTTGACTTTGAGCAAGTCACATTTTCTCCTGAACTTCATAATCTTCTTCTTTCTCATTGCCCTGAATATCCTGCACCTGACTTCACCCCCACATCTGCTTGGTAAGACAACTCAAATGTCCCTTCTCTGGCATCTACCTGATTCTGGAATATAGTGGGTACTTATAAATATATGTTAAATGGTTGAAAACTTTTCCTCAAATTTTCAGGTACTTTCTCTGGGTTCTTATGCCTACCTCTTCACTCAAACCTCTCTTTACAGCTTTTAAAAAATAGATATTTCTGGTTTTCTTCTACTGGAGAACAGATACAATTTTATTTATCTGTGTATTCCAAGTACTTATCATAGTGCCTAGATATGTAATACGTGCTTCATAAATGTTGGAATGAATAAGTGTTTTTAAAAGGAATGTGTAATAAATGATTCAGTAAAACCCTTATTGAGCACGTATTATATACCAGGCATGTGTTAGGTGCTAGAATAAATACAAATTAAGTATAAAAGAGCAATATTTTTTCTCGAGCTTAGAGATTAAAAAATTGAAGCAGAAGCACATAGAGTTGCTGATAAAGCCATTAGTGTTAGTGTCTAGCTATGTGGTTGCTATACAGATTATGTTGAACTTCCCAATTTTGTGTTTGAATATTGGTCACCAAAACCAGACAGAAAGAATATCTGTCCTTCCTGATTTATTTTCTCAGGAATTAAGTGAGAAACCTTGTTTCTGATATGGTGATCTAGAGTTCTAAAGCAGGTTAATTTGCAGAGGAGGAGCCTTATCCTTTTTACATCAGTTACTAAGAGATTGTTTAAAATCTCCATTATGATAATGGACTTGTCAGTTTCTACTTGAAGTGATAGCAACTCTTGCCTTATATTTTTTTTAAATTTATTTAAATTAGTTTCAGGTATACAGTACATTGGTTAGACACCTATATAGTTCATAAAATGATCCCTCCAGTTGCTCCCTCCCTCCCCTCACCCTCCAACTAGCCCACATATTAATGCTAACTGCATGCCCTATGCCGTGCTCATGACCATCCATCAGCTACTAATTTGTACTTCTTTAACCCTTCACCCCATTCTCCCAGCCCCCTTTGGAAACCATATTTTAGAATGATTTATCTTCCTGGACCTTTGAACCTCCTGTCTTGTAAAGTGACCCTTTTTTGCCTTAATATCACTTTGCTTGATATTTGTACAGCTACAGAAGCATTCTTTTGAGTCATATTATATCCTTTGTATAATTCTTAAAACCTCCCTGTGCTCTTATATTAAAGGCGTATCTCTTAAAACCAGCATGTAGCTGGATTGTGTTTTGTTTAGTCTGTCTTTGCCTTCAAACTGAAGAGTTTAGATAATTCACAATTATTGTAGTGAATACAGTGAAACAATCTTTGTCTTTTAACTGGTGAGTTTAATTGATTTATATTTATCGTGATTGTGGAATTATTTAGATTTATTTCAGCCAGCTAGTGTTGTGCCTTCTGTGTGTTTTTGTCTTGGATTGAGTATTTCATTTTTATTTTTCTCATTTCTTTTTAACTCTACTGATTTGGAAGTTATACTCTGTTTACTTTGTTAGAAGTTATCCTAGATATCCTGTTATGCATACTTATTAAAAATTTTAATGTAATAGATAAGACATTCACATGGTATCAATATCAAATATTTGAAAAATATACATTGAAAAGTCTTCCATCCTTCTGCCCCCATCTGCTCAATGCCAATTCCCCAATATATTTATGTCTATAATATATATTAACCTATGTATTCCAATATAGATTATAAATATAGATAGAAGTGTTTAGATATTCTGTTTAACTATTTCATACAGATGGTAGCGTAAAGCATAACTTTATATTTAGCTTTCTTCACTTAATACTCTTGATACTCTTTCCATATTGATACATGAAGAGTTTCATTCCTCACACCCTTTTTTTAAACAGCAACATATGGTATTCCATCACTTGATGGAGCCATAACTAAATGACTTTATCGATGGACATTTACACTGTTTTCAATCTTACTCTCTTAAACAGATCTGCAAATTGTACCTATGTCATTGTGCCCATGTATGAGTTTGTGTCTAAGATGAATTTCTAGAAAGGAATTGTTTGGTTAAAGGATGTATTCATTATAATTTTGATATATGTAATTTTGCCACTTATCCTCCACAGAGTTTATAACTACTCCCACCAGCAATGTATCAGAGCACCTGTTGTTCCACAGCCTTGCCAACATAATTATCATACTTCTGGATTTTTGCCAGTCTCATGGGTAGAAAATAGTATTTCGGTATAGTTTTAATTTGCATTCCTTTTGTAAGTGAGCATTGATCATCTTTCACATGTTTAAAACTCATTTGTATTTCTCTGTGAACAATCTGTTCATATGTTTTGCTCATTTTTTACAGGTTCGTTGGTCTTATTCATTTGCAGGAGCTCTTTAAGAGATTAGTCTTTTATAATAGGAATTGCAAATTTTAACACAATATTTATGATATCTAACTCAGTTTATTGTTTTCTTGCTTTGAGGGTGTGTGTTTGCATGCTTGCTTGTCACCATGTAGGACTTGTAGCTTTTGTATAGTCACTGTAATGGTCTTTTCTTTCTTATGGCTCCTAGACATCATGTAATATAAAGACTTTCCGTCTCTGAAGTTATAAAAGAAATGTACTACATTTTATTTTTATTACTTTTATAGTTTCACTTTTTTATTGCATTTAAATCTCTGATCAGTTTGGAATATATCCTGATCTATGCTTAGAAGAATAGATTCAACTTTGTCACGTCATTTAAATTTCTAGTGCCATCTCAGTTTTTTTCCCCACAATTTGAGGTGCTACCTCTATCATAACCTAAGTATTTTATGCACTAGTACCCATTTGTGGACTTATAATATATTAAATTCCAATAGTTGATCTGTCTGTATCTGGCAACATACTTTGTTTTAATTAATGAGACTTTATAGTATATTTTTACGATATGGTTACCTAAGTCTCCCCTTATTGCTACTCTTATTTTTCTATATGAACCTTACAATTACCTTTTACTATTTTAAAAAATGCCATTTTTTTACTGAGTTCATGTTAAGTTTTATAAGAGCACTTGGGGAGAATTGAGCCCTTTATTAGCACATGTGTTTTAATTTGGCCTAAAGTAATATCTTTGCCTTCTGTATTAGTTTCCTGTGACTACTATATAAAATCACTACAAAGCTATTGGCTTAAGACAATGGAAATTTATTCTCTCACAGTTCCGGAGGCTAGAAGTCCAAAATCAAGGTGTCATAAGGCTGCGCTTCCTGAGAAGACTCTAGGAGACAATCTTTTCCTTGCCGTTCCCAGCTTCTCGTGGCTCCATATGTTCCTTGACTTGTGCTATTTCATTCCAGTCTCAGCCTCCATGGTCACATTATCTCCCCTTCTGTTACCTTCTACTCTGTATGTCTATCCTCCTTCTCGAGCATATTGCATTTAGAGCCCAGCTTGATTATCCATGATAGGTGCCTCCTCTCAAGATCCTTTGCCATATAAGATAATACTCATAGGTTCCAGGAATTAGAATGTGGACATATGTTTTTTGGGGACCAACCTTCAACACACTGCACCCTCCTTCCAAATTACTATATATGAATCATAGAATACTTAAACTCTGAATATTCCTCTCAACTTACATTTTTGTTGTCCAACATTTTAGTTCTATCTTGTTTATTTCTAACTACCCAAATTAAGTAGTATTCTTGTATTATACCATCAGTGTTTATATTTCCCACATATATATCAATATCTTTGCTTACTTTTGTTTCCTTTTATGTCAAATCTTACATCTGGGATCATTTTTTTCTTCCTAAAGTACATTCTTTAGAATTGCCTTCAGTGAGGGTCTGTCTGTGGCAGTCTGTTTTTGCTCTAAAAGCTTTATTTTGCTTTTATTGTTAAAGAGTTTCATTAGCTATAGACTTGTGCATTGACAGTTAATATTTTTAAGATTTTGTTTATCTTAGAGCAATTTTAGGTTCACAGCAAAATTGAGGGGAAGATATAGAGATTTCCCATATAATCCCTGCCCCAAACATGTATAACTTCTTCCATTATCAGCAGAGTGGTATATTTGTTAAAATTGATGGACCTACATCAACATATAATCACCCAAGTCCATACTTTACATTATGGTTAACTCTCCATGTTGTACATTCTGTGACTTTGAACAAAACGTATATTGACATGTATCTATCATTATGGTACCATACAGAGTATTTTCACTGCACTAAAAATCCTCTGTGCTCTGCCTATTCATAACTTCCCCCAGCCTCCCAACCTGTGGCAACAATTGATGATTTTACTTTCTCCATAGTTTTATCTTTTCCAGGATGTAATATAATTGGAATCATACAGTATGTAGACTTTTCAGATTGGCTTCTTTCACTTAGTAATATGCATTTAAGATTTCTGCATGTCTTTTCATGGCTTAATAGTCCTTTTTTTTTTTTAAATTGAATTATATTTGACATATATTGTGTAAGTTTAAGGTGTACACATATTGATTTGATACATTTATTTGCAATATGATTGTCTAGTAGCATTAGCTAATACGTCTATCATATCACATAATTATTGTTTTTTCTAGCATTGGGAATAGTTCATATCTTTTTAGTGGTGAATAATGTTTCA
>NW_011888922.1:1853561-1854322 GCF_000151845.1 Pteropus vampyrus
GTAGCATTAGCTAATACGTCTATCATATCACATAATTATTGTTTTTTCTAGCATTGGGAATAGTTCATATCTTTTTAGTGGTGAATAATGTTTCAGTGTCTGAATGTACCACAGTTTATTTATTCATTCACGTATTGTAGGATATCTTGGTCACTCCCAAGTTTTGACTATTATGAATAAAGCTGCTGTAAACATCAGTGTGCAAGTTTTCATGTGGATGTAGGATTTTAGTTCCTCTAAATAAATACCAAGGAGTGCAATTGCTGAATCATATACCAAGCATATGTTTAGTTTTGTAGGAAACCACCAAACTATTTTTCAAAATAGCTGTACCATTTCGCATTCCCACCAGAAAATGAATGGGAGTTCCTGTTGGCACCACCTGCTCACCAGCATTTGGCGTTGTCAGTGTTCTGGATTTTGGCCATTGTAGTGGATGTGTAATGGTATCTCATTGTTGTTTTCATTTGCATTTTTCTGGTGACATATGATGTGGAGCATCTTGTCATATGCTTATTTGTCATCTGTATATCTTCTTTGATGAAGTATCTGTTAAGGTCTTTAGCCTGTTTTTTAATCGAGTTATTTATTTTCTTATCTCTGAGCTTAAGAGTTCTCTGTATATTTTGAATAACATTTCTTTATCAGATGCATGTTTTGCAAATATTTTCTTCCGGTTTGTGGCTTGTCTTCTCATTCTCTTGACGGTCATTTTTTTTTTCTTAGCACATCGGAAATATTCTGTGGTCTTCTAGATCTTC